>NC_054888.1:23543055-23843055 GCF_018320785.1 Cheilinus undulatus | reverse complement strand
GATATTGTGAGATTGTGACCAAGCTAATAGCAAAGCAGAGTATTTTAACCTCTTTGGGCTATCTTAAAATCAATCAAAAACAAGCCTGCAGTATTTACTCTTGTTTTGCTTGTGTCATGGTACAGCTCAAATTAAGCTTTCTAACATTCTCCTCCTCTTCTCCATTTATAATGAGATGCGTTCAGAGCAGCCTGGGCTTCGTAACACCCCTGCAGGACTATAGATGCAGAGCAAAAGGAGCTCAAACTGATGACTGAGTGATAAATGAGCATCATGACTTTTCTGTATCATAAATCCTGTTTTTGGGCTAATATTGTCATATTTTGAGGTAGTGGTTTGTTGATTTTTGTTTGCCACGGCTCTAAAAAGTGGCTATCGTATAATAAAAGATATACATTCATGCTTACAGCAGTGAGTGCTGTCTCCCTGAATGGCAAACTCTACTTTACACAGACCAAAATGCCACCGAGTAAACTTATTGAATTCTGAGCTGCCTGAATTTGCTCAAAAGTGTCTTTGTTTACTCGACACATTCAGAAGCGACTCCTGGCATTTCCCTCCTCCCTGCTTTATGAGACGATACTTGACATTCTCACACTGCCGCGCGTCTTCGCCGGATAAAAAATGAGCCCAGTTTTATGTGAAAAGGAACGTTTATTTCTGACCTTCTCAGAGACATATCCCAAAACAACAGCGGTGCAAACGCTCATATCCTTTTTCCATAAACATGTCCACAGAGACGGAACATAGAACACCATGGTCATAAAGTTCAAATGGAGACATTAAATTAAGCACTACATATTCATATCAGATACAATGGAGACACGGTTGTAATAACTGCCAGGGGAACACAGAAATTAAGAGTAGATTGTTATTGTCATACTTTAAAGTGTACCAGGAAGTGAAACAAAGCAAACATACAACCAGATCTTTGTATTTACACTGGCAGGTGCCATTTTTGTCAACGTTTAGCATTATAAAGTTAAAAAAGAAATGCATTACAGGATAAATAAGTGGGAGTTTATCTTCCTGACCTTGGAGAACCTTTAAGTAATTGTCTGTCCTTTCTAATATTAAGAAATAAAGAACTTAAACCATAATAAAATGAAGAGTCAACGGTGTTCATCAAGGTGCAGCAAATCTGAGGCCAGCCCCTTTTTTATAGCTGTATTGTCTCAATAAATTTTAGAATATGCAACCTTTTCCAACAATATCCTGCACTTAAATGGAATTAAATAAGACTTGAGTGTGTAAAATAACATAAAAATGTAGATTTGAAGGTAGAATGGGAAGACACTTCAGCAAAAGGAGTAAACATGTCTCAGTTAGCTCTTTTATAGAAAAGTGAGAAATAAAAAAACAGCCACTAAAATGTGCATTTAACCCCTTAGCTTGAATAAAACTTGGGGCTACAAACATAACACACTTCACACATATTTAACACCTTAAATCAAAATGGTATCTGGCTGCTAAAGATCAACACAATAAGTCAACAAAAACACCACACGTTCCCAATAGAAATGCATGTTAATTGCACCAAGAAGAAGCAGGTTATAAAACCATGAATAAAGTATGAACAATGTGCAAAAAACAAGGTCTACCTTTAAGGGAATCCTGCGTTTTAATATTAGCATAATGCTATATCCTCTGGTATGTTTTTAAAAATAATTAAGCTTTTATTAAGTTATGTAAAATTTCTGTAAAGACATCTGAAGAGACAGCAATGGCTACTTTGGTTCCATCTTATTAAAACGAGGGAGAGATAAGGGGGACGGGGGTGAATTTACAAAATGTACATCTGTACTTCTGCTCCTCTCTCTAGCCGTGATTGATTCAAGCTGAGGTGTGAGTGTGTGGGAGTGGTCATCAAAGTGCGATCGCAGATAAGGTGAGAATTAGAAATTGATTGGTGGCTTGTTTCCTAGTCGCCATTTGTGACCCAAAGTGCCTCAAAGTAGAAATTCCTAGCTCAGCTTGGTCCATTTGTCCTTGTTTAGTGTCATCGGTTTGGAAGATTGTTTGCTTCTTTCTGGAGTCACTGTTGTGGTTAGGAATCATGGTAAACAAGTGAAAATAACTCTAGAGTCTGCAGTGATGGTTAAAGCTGCACTGGGTAGTCATGTATCACAAATGAGAGCGACTACTTTATTTTAGTGGGTTATTGAAGTAACAAGCTACGTGGTCATTCTAGCGTAACAGCCAATCAGTGATTGCAGAAAAGTATGGAAACTTGTTTGGGTCATACAATCTCTTAGAGACATCAATGTCACACTCTAGGATTACAGGTACTGCAGTGATTTAGCTGAGATTGGGAATACATTTTAAAATGAGCTGGACATTTGGGATGCATGATATGGGATGTTGTGTCCAATAATCTGATAATTCCAAATTCACTTTAGCTGATACTGAAATCAAAACTGTATATAAATGAAGTTTAGACCTACAAATTCAAACTTTAGAACACAATTCAGAATTTAAGTTACAAGATCCAGCCTAAAAATCCATCAACTTAGTCGTACAGCTGATGATTACAACCAATATACGCTGATATTGACAGCTCATTCAGGCCAATATTTACAGCTGAGACAGGCCAATATATACTGCACATATAGGCTGATATAGGCTGATGTTGACAGCTGATTAAAGCTAATATTAACAGCTGATACAGGCCAGGATTTACAGCCAATACTGGCCAATATAAACAGCTGTTAAAAGCTGATATATACAGCCAATAATTTCAGCTGACAGCCAATATTTACAGCTGGTACAAGCCAATATATATATAGCCGACACAGGTTGATATTAACAGCCGATAAATACAGCAAATGGTTGCTTATATTATCAGCTGATTACTGGCTAATATATACAGCCAATGAAGGCTGATATTTACGGCTGATGAAAGCTGATATATCCAGCCAATAAAGGCTGATAAATGGAGCAAATGTAAGTGTATATTTGCACCCTTTGAAGGCCAATATATCCAGCTGACACATGCTGATATTTACAGCAAGTACAGGCCTATATTTGCAGCCAATAATTTATGATCACTGCTGTTATGTCTTTGTTGTAGAAAGTTACTTAAGTAATCAATAAGCACTTGAATTCTTTAGCAACTGATTTGCCAAAAATTGTTTTTTTTTTCCTACACTTAGCTTCGCAGTTAGCTTCCCTTGCATAGCCTTCTTTATCTTCTGCTCCCTGTCCTGCTCTCTTTACTTCTGGTCCTCCTTTACTAATAGTGGTACACGTATGAAACATCTGCACCAGTGATCTAGTTTAAGTTAAGCTTGCCCCCCCGTATCCTCTGCATCTCTCAATCTGCCGTACTTATGATCAAAAAGAACCTAAAATTGTAAACTCCAAGTCTTTGTCATTTGATTTACTTCCTTTTAATACCTGGCACTAACTGTCATAGTTCTGCATATTTTACCTGCATCCTCATCGTTTTGACTTTTTTCTCTACATGACTTCATCCTTCCCATTTTCTAGATTTTTGCTTTGTTCCTCAATGCTTTGGCCAATCCAGTTTGTCTTCATTCCTGTTCCATTTAATTCGACTTCACTCCCAAAGTGTAAAAAGCAAAAAGAAGCTCTTAAGGAGGATCATTAGAAGTTGTTTTACAGGTACAGTTTTTAACAGAACACAATGCTTGTTTTTACAGGTTATACCCAGCACAGCTTTAAAGAGATGTAGGCCATTTTAAACAGATATTTCCTGGTCTGTGTGTCGTGTTCAGTCTTGGGGATCCAGTCCTTCTAAATGATCAGGGATGGGCAGACCAGTGAGAATGGTCAGACACTTGTTCCACACATTAAATACAGGACACACGGGCTGGATGAAGGAGACGTGAAAGGTGTGCAGGTGCTGGGAGCCCACGGCGTCGTAAAAGGTCAGGTAGCCGGCGTCGTAGTCTAACAGGACCCCGACGCGCCGCAGGTGAGGCGACGGCTCGATGGCCAGCTCTTTGCTGTTGTGGCGGACCACCCAGGAGTTGTTGCAGCGGCAGAGCACCCAGGAGGCCGAGTTCTTGCCGATCCACTCGTGCTTGGGGGCGGATTTGTAGGCAATGCCCACAGCGTACCTAAAATCCAAAAACACATCTTTAATCACACGTTGAACAACAAATCCCTAGTGTGACTGTTACAGTGTCATTTAGCAGAGACTTTCTCAAAAGCAACGCACATCTGAGAGGAAGTACAGAGATACAGCCAATATTGGCCAATGTTTACAGTCAACACAGATCGATATTTATATCCAATCACAGGCTGATACATGCAACTGATACTATATGTGCAGCCAAAATTGGCTGATATTTACTGCTGGCAAAGGCCAGTACAGGCAAATATTTACAGGTGATACAGGCCAATATTAAAAGCCAACACAGGCCGATATTTACAGTTATAACAGGTTGATATCTAGCCAATGCAGGCCGATATTTACAGTCAATACAAACCCATATTTACAGTTGAAAAAAGGCTGACATTTACAGATGAAACAGCCCAATATTTACAGCTGATACAGACTGATATCTACAGCTGACACAGGCTGATATTTACAGCTGATAACGGTTGCTGTTAACAGCAGATACAGGCCTGTACTTACAGGCAATACAGGCTGATATTAACAGCTGATATAGGTAGATATAGACTGATTTTTACAAATGGTACAGGCTGATATTAACAGCTGATACAGACTTGTGTCTTAATCTGATACAAACCAGTGTATGCAGGCAAAATAGGCCCACATTTTAAGCCAATAAAGGCTGCTGTTTACAGCAGATATAGGCTGATAATTACAGGCACTACAGGCTGATATTTAAAGTTGATACAGCTGATACAGGCCCATATTTTAAGCCGATAAGGGCTGATATCTACATGATATCTACTGATGCAGGGCACTATATGCAGGCAAAATAGGCTTACATTTACAGACCAGCACAGGCTGATATTTACAGCTTATGCAGGTGATACAGGCCGATATCAACAGCCGACATTGGATGTTTATAGCTGACACAAAGAGGAAATTAACAGCATAAACAGCTCATACTGAGACTTAGGCTTATGAATGCATATTTTTTTGTGTAAATAAAGCATTTTTAACAGGACACATTTCATGAAGTCAGTTTTGTTCTCACACTAATGAAAGTTGCAGTATGGACAAACTTGCTGTTTCGGCTCTGGGTTTGGACTCTTCTGTGCCAAAAACCTGATTGATTTCACTTCCCTTTGTACAGGATATCTTAACTTGTATTTCAGGCTGTAAAGCAAGCCTTAAAGGTGTCAGAACAACTCTGATTAAGACTTTAAATAAATGACTGTATAAATCTCACCATGTGCTCCCTCCAATCAGAGCCTCCCAGTAGTGACGGCCGCTGTCGATGTAGACGTTCCCCACCACGCCGTAGCTGTTCTGGCTGGAGAATCGCTCCTGGCTGTGGCCTTTCTTTGACGTGGTTTCATCCCGCTCCACCGTCAGGTTATCGTGGGACACTTTGAGCTTCTTGTGCGCTGATTTAGGGTCGAGCTTGAACGGCTGGCCTTTGAGAGAAGAAATGAAAAACAAATTACACTCTGAGATGTATCGAGATCTATGACGGGGAGGGGACATTCTTTACAGGAAAGCTCATTTATTTTCAGTTAATTGAATTTTATATTTGCCGTCGAGGGGAATCAGAGGCACGGCAAGTGGAGCATGGGAAAATAATAAAGCTTCTAAGCTGCCTCTCTGCGACTGTTTACACGTGACTTTTCAGTAAAGGTCGAGGCCTATATGGAGGGGTATTTACAGTCCTCTTGTACTCACTGTTAGTCTTCAGGGTCCCTGGTTCACTGCTTCTGCTTCCTGCTTGGTTAATGGCCTTGACAACAAATATATACTTGGTGCCGCTCTGCAGACCATGCACCGTGTAGTGGTTCTGCTTGATGTTGGGAACAATCATCCAGCTCTCCAGTGAGTTGCACAAACCTATAGAGAGGGAATGCAAGAGGGCGATAAGGAGGAGAAAACACGGATGGACGGATGCATATTCAAAATTTTAAGGCTTGTTGTTGCAGCCTCCAACAAATAAAACGATTCACTAGAAGAAAAAGACATCAGTCGAAAACATATTGACCTGTACCTGCAGGACATTTCAGCACAAAAGCCAAACAGGAGCTACTCTATTCTCTAAAAGTTTCCTGGAGAAGAGTGTAAAGCTGCCAAAAAGATAGTGTACTCACTGATTGCTTGTGTGAGCGAAGCTGTGGCAGTGTAGTTGCAAGTGAGAGGGCGTCAAAAAGTACAACTGTGTGTTTTATTCATCGGCGCTTCAGATCCGTCTCTTAGGCATATGGATACAAGTGTATATTTTCCTCCCAGACTGCATATGTTCACGCATTGTTTGCCTGAGGTTTAACAATATCTACAGTCTGTCCACTACTGGAGCCAGAAACAGGCCGCCATAATGGAGTCGTATAGCAACAAGGGTTTGAAGACGAAGAAGAAAAAGATAGGAATGATTTGAATGAAGGGTTAAAGCTTCGTTAAAACCTTTTGCCATTGCTGACTATTTTTTATTCTGTGGGTAAATCCGAAACCTCAGTTTTCATTTGATTTCACAAGTTTTGAGCGTGACAAAGTTAAAGCACATCATTGCACAGCAGGTTTGTGCTATAGCTTAACCAAAAGGTCACTTCTGAATGGGGCTAATTATAATAATAAAGGCAGGAAATACATTATTACATTCGTGTGATTTATGTCTGAGGTTATACGATTTCCTTTCCTTAGCTCATGTTCGACAGGCATCATATAAAAATATCTAAGAATCATTTATGATACAAAGACAGCTTTTATTCTCCCGCTAACTTTTTAAACTTTTTTCTCTCTCAAAAATATCTTTTGTGACTTTTGTCCATCAACGAAGTCTGGTAGAAATAAACCACATTACAAACATTACAGACTGAGAAACATTTTAGAAGTTGAACAGAGAAAAAGGTCAGAGGTCTAATCCTGGATTAGGCTCACTTTGGCTTTGTAAGCTGTAGCTAAGGCTAACATAGCTACACAAGCCACATAATTAATGTTACTACATGATCCAATTAGCTTAAGCAGCAAAGTTAGCTTAAGCAACTTGAGCTTTAGCAAATTTAGATAATGTCCATGTAGTTTACATCGCTGCTTTGTGAGTTTAGCTTTAGCTACATAAGCTAAGTAGCTATGTTTGCTATGTAGCTATGTTATCTTTGGCTTGATAGCTTTAGTAAAAGCAGTGAAAGCAAACAGCAGAAGAGATAACACTTTGTAAGCTAAGTTTTAGCTACGTGAGATATGTTAGATATAAAGCTACATTACCAATGGCTTAGTTAGCATTAGCAACATGGGCTTAAGGAATCATAGCTGAAGCTGGATTACCTATGTTAATATATTTCATTTATTAGTTTATTTGACAGGGGCCATGAAAACACAACTGTTAATCCAGAGTTAGGTATAAAGCTAATTTTCATCTGTGGTCCCTGGGCGGGAAGATGTAAAAAAAATATACAACACAAAAATGTTGATTAGGTAGCTGCTTTGTGAGTTTAGCTTAAAGTATGTTAGGTATGTAACCAATTTAGCTACATAACTTCATAGTTAGCTACATAGCTTACACAGCTAATATAGCTACCTGGCTACATAGTTAATTGTTTCATAGCTTAAGCAGCTAACTTGGCTTTGTTGCATATAAAGCAAAGTTAATTACATAGCTCCATTATGTACATAGCTGACAGTTAATGGAACTACCTGGCTATGTGGCTAAATTAGCTACATAGCTTATGCAACCAACTTAGCAACATAGCAGTTTTTGGTACATAGCTATGTTCTCCACATAGCTATGTTAGCTTAATAGCTCTGTTTTCTACATAGTTTACGCAGCTAATGTAGCTACCTAGTTATGACCTGGCTAATTTAGCTACATAGCTTATGCAACCAACTTAGCAACATAGCTGTTTTTGAAGCATAGCTGTGTTTGCCACATAGCTGTTAGCTTAATAGCTCTGTTTTCTACATAGTTTACACAGCTAATATGGCTAGCTGATTATGACCTGGCTAAATTAGCTACATAGTATATGCAACCAACTTGGCAACATAGCTGTTTTTGATGCATAGCTGTGTTTGCCACATAGCTATGTTAGCTTAATAGCTCTGTTTTCTACATCATTTATGCAGCTAATGTAGCTGGCTGACTGTGATCTAGTTAAATTAGCTACATAGCTTATGCAGCCAACTTAGCAACATAGCTGTTTTTGATGCATAGCTATGTTAGCTTAATAGCTCTGTTTTCTACATAGTTTACACAGCTAATGTAACTAGCTGACTATGACCTGGCTAAATTAGCTACATAAACTTAGCTATGTTAGCTACATATATATGATAACTACTTAGCTCTTTATCTACATAGTTAACACAGCTAATTGAGCTAAATAAGCTATGATTACTGCATTTGGATTTTTTCATTGATTCTGAGCTTTTTTTCCTGTGAGCAGACTGTTTACTTGGCTTAATTCGTGATTTGTAATCAGATTTTGCAGGTAAAGGCTTGGCATATACGTTAGCTCTGTTATACCCAGAGTCCGTGATACTTAAGGATTATGGGTAATGGAGTTTGCGTTCCCAGGATTACAAATTAAACATATTTTCTTGAATTAGGGTAGTAACTTACAAGCTTGGGTCTCCAACAGAACCAATAACCATCATTACCATATGTAAATTATATATATATATATATATATATATATATATATATATTAAATCACCCTTCATTCATTGTTGCAGCCAAATGAGTATGTTTTTGTCTAGATATTATTTACCTTGATGATAACTAAAGTTTGAACAGTGTTTCTAACCATAGGGGACTCTGTCATCGTCAGTATTAAAACTGGTAATCGTTTCATTCCTAATACAGATGGAATTACTCAAAACAAATGCAAGTTGTTGTTATGAATATGATAGTTGTATCTCTGCATGTCTGAGTTAAAGAGAACCCATTGCTCTATCTGTTTAATATGCACTGAAGTGCACCTTCATCAAATAAATGAAAGAGGGCTTTAATCACTCTATTACATAAACACACATCTCCCACAGGAAATCCCTTCAGACGCCTGTGCTGAAGCCTTATGCATAAGAGGAAAGGATATTGTTTGTGTTTTTTATTACAATAAAACTCAAACTCAAGTTCCTGCTTCCAAATTGCTCCTGAGGGAAATTCCCGGCGCGTGGCTTAAATGCCAGAGAACAGCAACACCTCTGACATTATCGGACGTGAAAACAGGAGGTGATAAAAATCACCCCGATTAAGTGAACGGAAAGAGACAGGCATGTGAAAGCAAAGAGAGGGAGAAAAAGGAAGTAAATGCCACATTAGTCTAATGATTGTTGGTTCTAAATGTGCCTTGCACTGTGAAAGAGGTGACAAAGGGGTTACACTGGGGATAAAGGAGTGAAGAAGTGAAGGTTTAGAAAGGCAGAAGGCTTTTGCTCCGAGGCAAATCTCAGAGAAAAGTACAAAAAAAGAAAGGATGAAAGACAGAGAAGTGTGGTTTGATTGAAAGCGAACAGGGGAGCTCGTCTTCAGATGCCCTGACCCCATTCTCTCCCTTGTAGTCGTTGCTCACTCGAGTGTGCCTGTGATTTTTTTTTTTTTAGCTCTTGTGTGTAAGTCGGCGTGTACTGTACGTCTGTTGTCGTTCTACAAGACACGGCGTCGCTCAGCCTGAGATTCATCTTACAGCTTTCATCTCTGCTAATACGACATCTCACTCCTACAGCGCCTCTGAAAACCTAAAGGCCCCGCATGTATAGACGTATGAACTCGCTGAAGTGCCAACTTCTATAGCCTGCACGACGTGAGCTTTCTGCTCCTTATCGTCAATCATTTCCCCTTCCATCCCTCACAAGCTTCGGTGATTTGATGTCGGGGTTGATAGTGGCAAAAAGGCTGGAGGCTTCACTTCAGGAGGTTCTCCTTTCCTCTATCTCAGCCTTTAGTAAAGCACTACAACTCCCAGCAGCCTTAGGGTAGCTAGTGGCCACCAGAAGCGTGCCATGACTGCAATAAGCAGTTCTATAGAACAATTAAGTCTAAATAAAGAAGTATTCTAGATGTTTTAATATGGGATTTTGGAGTGCGGACAGGGCCGTAACTACATTTTTGGGGATACGGAGGTCATGAGCCCAGAAAAAAATTCTGTATATAAGAAAAATTCAACCAGCGTACCCAGACCCAGTCTTTGCCACTTGGTTTGTTTCTACTAGGGTTGTCACACTACCAACATTTTAACTTCACATGAAACAGTGCAAAACACATGAAAGCCCACTCAAAGTTTGCAAAAAAGCACCTGAAGGACTCTAAGACTAAGAGAAGCAGGCTTCTCTGGTCTGATGAAACCAAGATTGAACTGTTTAGCCTTAATTCTGAGTGTTATGACTGGAGGAAACAAGGCATGACCTGCACAATACCATCCCCACAGTGAAGCATGGTGGTGGCAGCATCATGCGGTGGGGGTGTTTTTCGGCAGCAAGGACTTGGAGACTGAACTGAGCGAAGTATCCTTACTGAAAACCTGTTCCTCAGCACTCAGGACCTCAGATTGGGCCGACAGTTCACCTTCCAAACTGACGATAACATGAGATGCTATCAGTGCTATCAGTCCACTGTTGTTTACAATGAAGAGCATTGTAGCAGCGAGCAGCATCCATAAATCACAGCTGCAGTGTCTACGGGTGCAGGGTAGCTTGACTGTATTTAAAACAGATCATTTGAACGGGGTTATGGGCCTGAACTGAACAGCGATCAAATAAACACATTTTAGATGGTGAGGGTTAGGGTGTCTGCATCAGGGCCTTCATGTTTTTTTCTAAATAGTCTATATTTAGCATATAAATCTGGATAAATTCTTTCTAGGATTTAAATCCTGAAGTCAGCAGGGGGTAAAATACAGCTTATGACACTGCCAAGCATTCTAGGTAGACATTTGAGCCCTGAGGCTAATGCTACCTAGCATACTAATGTGGGTGGATATTACACATGACACTTAAAATCTCACCACCCACAACAGGGAACACAATAGCAACATGTTACACCACATCCTTGTCCAGTATGTCTGCTTTACTTACTCATGGTGGTTGTTTTGCTCCCTCTTGCATGCAAAATAAGCAGAAATCCTGCAGTATGAGTTGTGCAAGTGTGTACAAATCTTGTCTTGTGGACGTATTTCAGGTTAAATAACCTGATTTTACAACCAAGTAGCGTGCAAAACCCATGTAGATGGAGGCCAGTCTTGGCAAACCCATTTTAAATAAATGAAGCTCAGTGTTAGTTCATGCAACTGGCCATCAGTGATCATTTATCGCCTCCCAGCTCCCACAGCCAGTCACAGCTCTTTCTATCAGCAAACCTATGTATTTTGATACTCCTCACCAACTCCTGCTTACCTTAATGTTGATGCACCATTGTTGTGGTGGTGCTGCTGCTGGTAAAGCTTAACCTCCCCCACCCCAGCCTCCTCCTTTATAGCATAAAGCTTAACCTCCTCCACCCCAGCCTCCTCCTTTATAGCATAAAGCTTGTTACACCCTCATATTCAGATTCATACTACTATAGATTTAATTGCTTCTGTGCTAATTTTATTCTATTTAGTGTGCATTGTCATAAATATATCAATCCATAGGGGGGGTGTCTAGCTTAAAAACACATGCTGCTTAACTAACCCAGGTAGCATATTTAGAGCAGAGCCTTCTCTGTCAAGTAAAACTATTTAAATGTGTTGCAGTATCTGATTTTGTTGGTCACATATACTTACTGGCAATGTTGGACTGTCCAGTAAAGATGGCGTACTGCAGCTCATAGGACACCACTGTGAATTCATCATCCGACGTCCAATGCACGGCGATGGTGTCGTAGGAAGCCGTGCACAGCTCTTCCCTTATGCACGGAGCACTCGGAGCTGCAGAGGGTGCAAACATGGAAACATTCCATCTGAATATAGCTGCAAATATGATTGGTAGCATTCCCAAGTAGATACTTTACAAAAGGTTTGCCGCTTGTCAGAGCAAACAGTAGCCCCAATTAACCTTGCTCTTGTTTATTTGCGGCTTCATTACACACAGGATTTAAGATGTTCCTTCCAGTAGATTGGTAGATTGAGCATTAGAAGCAGAGTGAGATTGCAGTAATAAAATATTCAGATAAACACATTAACACAGCAGGAAGAGAAAACACCACAATCCTTTCAGTAGTAACTAATGCAACAACCAGATATGTTAGATTGGCTTCTTACACTCGCGTGTTGATTTATATGATAAATGTATATTTGTAAAACAAAGAAGCAAATTAATTGATATAAAAGAAACATTTGAAGTATGAAAAGTAAGCTGGGATTGATTGTAAAGCCACTCTCTATCTCTCCCTCTCCCTCCAGAGCCTTCTGTCATGAGTGGCTGCACATAGTGGAGTGATTCAGCCTGATTCACTTAGTGCAGAAGGCCCTCCAGCGAAGCCCCCACGCATCGCAGAGAATAAACATGAGCCAGCCATTTTCACAGGCCTTCGATTCCACTACACATGATGCCTTGTTTTACCGCCCAGGCGCGCTCGTAATTCATGCGGTGACATTTCGATGGCTCCTCGCAAATGGGACATCAGAAATTAATGTTGAAAATTAATTTTGGATTTAATAGGCTGAGACTCGGTTACTTCAAACACAAGTGATTGAAGACAGAGCACTTCAGAGGAATATGGGAAAATATCTGAATTTAAAGCAGGACTGAAATCATAATTAGAGACTGTGTTTGGTTCCACGGTCAGGATTAAACTCCTGTGAGGGTCTTTTAGCTGGTTATGAAATACGCTGAAATTAATATGGATGCTCCTAGATAAGCTACAAAAGCTAACTGGACCAGCGGCATCAAAAAAGCCTTTTTCTAGAGCTTTAATCCGCTGCTGCTGCAGGGTAGGTGTCAGGGTTAGGGTTACGATATGTGCCTCTATCAAAAGACAGCTGGACTACTTCAAATCTTTCTGCCAAGATCAGGAAAAAGGGGGACAGAGATTTATATACAGGGGGAAATAAAGATGAAATAAAGGAGCTTTAAAGGTACCAAAAAATGACTCCTCCTATTTTGTATTTATAAGCTAATAATAACTAGATATTCCAGATAGTCAGATGCTATAGTGCCTATAATAGATGTTCACCCCCTTGGATATTTTACCCTTCAATCTGGATTTTTAGATGAAAAAACCCTCTTTAATATAAAAGAAAAAGCAGATTTCTACAAAGTAATGTCAATAAAACAAAAATATATAATTTGATAGTCAATGCATAAATATTCCCCCATTCAACAGAGGTCCAGCCAGATGGTGCTAGTAGTCTCACAATTACTGAAACGAGGATCACCTGAGTGTAGTGAATGTGCCAGTATTGAGATCAGTATTCCTGGATACCATTACACCATGAAGACAAAAGAACACTCCAAGCCTATCAGAGACTCCATGGTTGAGTGGAAGAAAGTTTTTGGTCTGATGAGACCAATATGGTGATTTTTGGCCATCGGACATGGCACATCACCACAACCACAGCGTCCCCACTGTGAAGTGGCAGCATCACAATGTGGGGATGCATCTCAGCAGCAGGCCCTGGACAAGCACACCATCCCCACTTTGGCATTACAGTGTTTTTTTTGTTTGTTTGTTTGTTTTGTTTTGTTTTGTTTTTTTGTCAAAGAAGTCTTATTATACTGACCATGATTCATTTTTAAAATCAATAAAGGGATAAAATGTCCAAGGGGGTGAAAACTTTTTATAGGAACAGTAGATACCCCACCTCCTTCTTTTTGACCCTTTAAAGCAGTGTTCCTCAACCCTGATCAACCAAAGAGCAAAACTGTAAAATAAATATACAGTTGCAAGAGCCACAATCTAAGTGGTGAAAATGGGCAAAACTGGACATAAGTGGCAAGAATGAGTGAAAAGTGGCAAAAAAAAAATGAGTTACAGCTGGCAAAAATGGTCAACGTGCAGCAACAACGTGGTAAAAAATCAGTGAAAAGTGACAAATGGGCAACAACCGGAAAAAAGATGGGAAAAATGGGCCAAAAGCAGCAAAGAGTGGTAAAATGGGAAAAAGTGGCATTTGATGGCAAAAGGCATTTTCAATAGATGAAAAGTGGCAACAGATGGGTAAAAAAGGGGGCAAAATATTCCGAAACTGGCCTGTGGCCCTTTACCGCATCTATCTCCCTCTAACCCTCTATCCCTCTCTACCCGCTGTCTTCCTCGATGTAAAAAAGGCATGAAAAGGCCCAAAAAGAAATCTTAAAAAAAAAAAAAAAAAGTAGCTTTCTTGGTTTGTACTGTGAGCAATCAAAGCATGCTTTGCAAGTGGCTTGTTACGCAAACCAGGAAGGCCACTTTTAACAGCTTTTCTCCCTCATTATGTGAAATTCCTCCATGTGATGGAGTGTAATTTGTTGGAAAGACCCTTCAAATCAGAACAAGTAGGAAGCGATGCGTCTCTACTTTCATCTTTTGTTATTGCAATACCTAAAAAAAGCTCTGACTTTAAAGAGGAGGCTTTTTGCAGGTTAAACAATGGCAGTTGTTAGATTTTGTCCAAACAAAGATTTACCGGTCAGATAATCCAGATTCTCCAGCATCTTCTTCTCTCTGGCGAAGTCCAGGGCAAAAGTGTCGAACGTGTCCGTTAGGTGTATCTCAGGGATGAGAACTTGGGTTGATGCGGTTGCCATGGAGACCCTGGATAAACAGATGAAGTTAGAGAGCTTTTAATGGCAATACTATCTTTATCAGCAGGGTTGAGGTGAGATTAGCTGATGGAACAACATAAACACTGATGTGAAGCTGCTGGACAGCTATGAAATGAAATGTTCTGAATCTTAATAAAATCAGACCTTTAATAAATGCGTCTGTGCAGATTGGATTCTGATTAAAATTCTGTCTTTGTTTAAAGGACTAAGGGATAATGAGCTCTGTATATTAGTCAGACAGCTCTGTTTTTCTTGAGAAGACACGTATTGGACCAGTGGTTTAGCGCTCAGTTGTCAAATCAATTAGTCAGAGGACTAGCAGAGGGAATAGAATAAGATTCAGCTTAATAAGAGCTGATTCCCCCGTCTACTCTCTTTGCTGTTGGGGAAATTGAGTAACAAAGTTCTCAAATTGTTTCTGACCATTTTTGCGTGCACTCTCTGCCCTTTCCCTAAAGCCAGACATAAGTTTGCTTAGCTGAATAATTCCAACATGAGCCAGCCAGTGTGGGCCGTCTGACCTCTCGTTGATGCTCTTGGCGGTCTGGAGGAAGCGAGCGTGATCGGTTTCTTTCAGCGTCTGATCGGCCTGTGTGATGAGAGCCGAGGACCTCTCGATGCACTGCTTGCAGTTGGAGATCTGCTGGGCGAGCTTCCGCAGCCTTTGTGACTGTAAAGAAATGGAAATAACCAAATCAGATGTGCAAGAACATGTCCTTATTATTGGAAAGTTTATCAGAGATGACCACAAGAAATGATTGGCTTACAGTGGTAATAGAGGAAATGCTAATGCTAGGTGTCAAAACCCTGCCATGTGCCATTTCCCATGACTGGTTCCATGCTTTAGCCTTTCCAAATAAATAAAACAAGATCTCTGCTGAAGGGAGTAATTGGATAAAAAGACTCATGGCTTGTTTGTTGCTTCCACCCCATTTTCCATCTCAGTGATTCTCCAATGAAGATATCTGGGATTTATTTTCCCCTTGTTTTCTCAGTTTCAGTCCCTCATCCCACTGTACCAGCAGAGATTTTACCAGACAGATTGAGGTCAGTGGCTGGATTGAGGTCGAAAGATATTTCATCAGCACTTTGGCTTGTAAAGAACGCCCAAACAATGTAATCTCACTGTAGATCCCTTTTAAATTTACTCAGTCATTATCAAGTTAAAAAGCAGGAACATGAATCCGATTTAAAGTGGAAACTTTCTCTGAAATCAGTCTTAAATCATGCACTCAGCCAAAATGTAGACAAGTGTTGGCCTACAAATGAATATCTGTGTATCTTCTCTGATGCTCCCTAAAAGCTGACATTACAAGCTGAGGGAAAAATCCCAGTGTGTTCCAGGTCTCATTAGACACAGCTTTAAAAAATCATCAGAGTTAAGAGCACAAGTAGTGCGCCTTCCCATATGCTCTGGGATCTACTTTTGGCCAGGCGGAGGGTTTTTGCCTTCTGCCAAAAGGTTTGCAGTCGAGGAAGCTGAACGGTTCGCCGTCTGTTCGCCCTCTTAGGACGAGGTCAAATGGCAATCCCGAAATGAGAACACTGGAAGTCAATCAGTGGTTGAAATTCAGCGCTTTTGGATGCAGAATGTTTGTCATCTAGTTATCAGTGGGTGACACATTTGGAAGGCAGTCTGTGGTGTTTCTGTTTCTGTGTTTTAATGTGAAATACTGGGTCTGCAATTAATATTTATCTAAATTAAGGAAGCACTGATGCATTTATATATATGCCCTATATGCTAAATGCAAAATATTTTCTGTGTGTTGAATTATTACAGCCTTGAATATGGAAATGATTAGCAGCAACACAGATTTTATTTATTTATTTATTTATTTATTGTGAAATGTCAAAATACTGACTTAAAGTGCTGAGTGCAAAAAATGCACTTTTCATATTAGGCGAATTAAATATACATTAGTATTTAATTCCACTTTCATTACGCTAATTTTTCACCTTTAACCAACCTACTTATGAATATAAAATATTTGTTCATTATTGAATAGTTTAACATTTTGAATGCCAGTTTTTTTTTTAATGATGCCACTACATTTTTAAGTTTAAAAAGAAAGAAAAAGTAGTTCTTTTCAATATGCTACATGCAAAGTATTGTTTTGTGTGTTGAATTATTACAGCCTGGACTATTTCAATGATGATCAGCAACACGGACTATTATGCATCATTATTATTTAAGCAGTGTCGAATACTGACTCTCAAGCTGCTAAGTGCAAAAAATGTGATTTCATATGGAATCTATAAAAGGGCAAAAATGAGATAAAAGTGGAAACATTGTTGAAGAAGTGGCTAAAAGAAGTGGTAAAATGGGCAAAAAACAGTAGAAATTGATTAAAAGGTGCAAAAAATGGGGGGGAATTGGGGCAAAATAGGCTTACGATATAGAAAAGTGGGTGAGAAGTGGCAAAAATGGGTGCAAAGTCACAAAACTGAGACACAGGTGGTCAAAAAGTGGTAAAAAAAATCAATGAAAAGTGACTAAAGTAGGCAAAAAAACATGTAAAAAGGTGGGAAGATGGGGGGAAAGTGGCATTTAATGGCAAATGGCAGCTGAAATGGGTGAAAAATTGCAAAGAAGCAGGATGAAAGTGGCTAAAACTGATGAAAAGGGCAAAAATGGGATAAAAGTGTCAAAAAAAATCGAAAAAGTGGCTAAAAGAAGCGGTAACAATGGGCTAAAACAACAGAAATTGATTAAAAGTGGCCAAAAAAGGGAAAAAATAAAGGTTGACAGTTAAGTTTAACCATTAAAACCTGCTGTGTAAATGTGGGAAACAAACTGGTTACTGTAACTTGCAATGATAGATTTCTGAGCTCAAAGTTTAAAAGAATAATATTTCAAATTAAGTCATAAAAGGGTCACAAATCATCACATAAGAGCCACTTGTTGAGTATCACTGCTCAAAAAGTCTAAATCGATTTAAGATTTAACATGTTTCGTAATAATGACGGGAAATAGGTGTGCAGGGTTGCTAACATTAGCGATGTTAGCACTGCTGGCCCTTGATGCTACTTGCAATTTTACGTCCACAAAGATACATGCTAAATGCCTCAGTTATACATGAGTGTTAGCTAACATAGCCTAAATGTGCTTACTAGTGATGTTTTAAGTTTAAAAATTGTGCTAACCTGCATTGTTCCTGCATGATGCTATCAATGCTACCTGTTCACCATTGTCTACATCACGGTTTATGGTGCTCCTACATTTGCAGTCACGCCGTGCTTTGGCCCACCTCGTCCTTGCTGGGCAGGGAAGTGTGCCGCGCCTGTGCATGGACTGGCGCACTCACACTGGTCAAATGAACTGGACTTTGGACTCACACTGGCCACAGGTTGCCTAGTGTGAGTGCAACCTTTATGTCATTTTCCTTTAATAGTAAATCGTTGCCATTTTGTTTGATGTGAAAATGGAGTAAAAACGAAGGGATGCATGCATTCTTCTGAGATTTATCATCAGTAGCTGTAGGTTTTTATTAGTAGCTATGCTTACATTCTCTAATAAGCATTTACCAACAATTAGTTCGGTTAATTTAGCTGTTTGTGTAGCAGAAACTGCCTCTGTGGAATGCACTCAGCTAGGCTAAAAATAAGTACAAGTCAGATATTTTCAGGATGAAGCTGCAGTGAGAGAACTCTGAGTGAGAGATGGGTATAAAAAGTGGACAGAATAAATGGTATCTCCTGTCAGGCTCCTCACTCCTCTGAGTGTTCAACTCACCTTCCCCTCTTTGATCTTGCTGCCAATGATCTGCCTCCTCTGCTGAATGATTTCAATCAGGAGATCACACTCCTCCATGAGCTTGCCCTCCTGACGGGATGCGTTCACCTGAGAACCAATTCAAAGAGAGAGTATGAGACGCACAAAAGAGATGGATGGATGGATGCTGGGGGTGGAGGACATGCAGGGGATGTATGTTTAAAGGCTTCACATCATGTCGACCCAGGGACAGGATGTCATTTTCATCCATCAGACGTCCCTCCTGTCTGAGGCAGACACTTCAGGAAGATGAGGCGTATTCAGGCACTTTGCCTCCTGCTGGCTGGAGTGCTGACTGACATGTGAAATAAGCAGGAAGCCCCATGGCTGTTAGGAAGCAGACATGACACTCAGCAATATGCTGAAGAACCACACTGAAGGCTGAGTCCAGAACCAGACGCTCTGCACTGCACCGTATGTATGCTGTTTTTAAAAGCTGACCTCTGGTTGGTTCTGATTCATTATAAAACAACATACATGCACTGTGCTGAAGATACGTGTCTGTTTCTGTGGCAGCTAATGTTTCATGAAACAGATATTTGGCATCATTACACATTTTCCTCCAAAAACTTTGTTAATGTTGGATAACAATATAAATGATGATAAAAAAAGAGAGTGCCATCTGTTTGGCTTGGTAACACAAAAAATGCTGCTTAACTATAGCAGCTACATTTAAATATTGCACCTGTGCTGTAGATCAGGACACAATAATGATTCTAATCAAACAGTTAGGAACAGGGGTATCAAACAGAAGGCCTGGGGGCCCAATTCAGGCCGTGGAACAGTTATTGCTGGTTTATATGTCATGTTTTTATTAAAACTGGCCCGCTAGTATGAGTTCTGCAGATTTTCTCCAATTTAAAAATGTGTACTTAACCCTGATGACTTAAAATATCCTCCATAAGTCAAAAAATAGAAAAGAAAGAGAATAATAAGACAAAAAAAAACACAATTTCAGTTTTTATTTCCTATTTTGACCTTTAAAACTCACTGTTTAAATTTTCATTTCATATTTTGACCTTTAAAACTCACAATTTGATGTTTTATTTCATATTTTGACCTTTAAAACTCCCAATTTCAATTTTTATTTCAAATTTTACCTGTGAAATTCACAATTTCAAATTTCATTTCATATTTTGACCTTCAAAACTCACAATTTGAATTTTTCTTTCATATTTTGAACTTTTAGTATCACAAGTGTTTCTTTCTCATATTTTGATGACAATTTCAATTTTTATTTCATTTTTTAACCAGTAAAACTCATAATTTCTATTTTTACTTCATATGTTGGCCTTTTAAACTCACAAATTCAACTTGTATTTCATATTTTGACCTTTTAAACCCACAAAATCAAATTTTATCTCATATTTTGACCTTTTAAACTCACAAAATCAAATTTTATTTCATATTTTGACCTTTAAAACTCACTGTTTCAACTTTTATCCCATATTTTGACCCTTTAAGCTTTACTTCACACAAATTTCACTTTTCTTTTTAAAATCTCAGAATCATTTACCATGTCATGTACTATGTTTTTCCTCCCATAATGCATTGCTGGTGATAATGATGTTGACAGGCTGCAACATAACAGACGTTAAAAACCTGAAGAGTGTCTGAATGATTTATTAATGCACCGTATGTCACACCTCTCTAGGAGGTAAAAGCAAACTTACCAATCTTAGCTCACATCGAAGCTAGATTAGATTAGATTAGATTAGATTAGATTAGATTAGATTAGATTAGCGTCTGTCATCAGTGTTATTGGCACTCTTTGGCCAACCTGAAGTGTTTTATGTTCCAACATCTTCAGCTGTCATCAGTACCCATTTGAATCTGTTTTCTTGCCTTTTTGTTTCATACAGTTGTTGTTTGAAGAAATATTTCTCAAGCAGTTGGACTGAAGTTGATGTGTACTACATATAGGGCATAACATGGAGTATGGAAACCTGTTCCTTTCTTTATTGCATGTCTTTCCTTTTGCTGTCCTCACACTGTGGTCGTCCGCTTCTTTCCTAACTTCATATAAAAGTTTATTGATTTTTCCACTGTGGGCTCCAGCATCCGCTTGGCTCAGAACCCACCTCTGACAATTAAACCTGTGAGTGATGATTTAATTTAGCTGAAAGTGATTGGGAAAGTGCAGCTGATGCTCTTGATAGCGCTCTGAGAGTCTTTGGAGGGAAAACATCATCCAGCTCTGATCTAACTCTCAGATGTGTTGGAAGCGTTACAGTGTGAACCTGCTATAAAAGCTGTTCATTTCCAATTATGACCCTGCGCGTCCTTACATAATGTCTTATTCCTCATTGTCGTCATTTCCTAGTGGCAATAGCACAGGGACCAACTGTGCACACAAACTCACGATGACAGGTGTTTAATTCATGACATCATGGAACTTCCTCATGCTTTTTTGGGGAGCTGTTTCCAGAAGACTATATTTGCCGCCTGGGTTTTATGTGGGACTTGCTAATCTGAGCACCTTCCAGGAGCTGCAGCATGCAGAGTGCACATATCTCTTCAGCTCTGCTAATTAGCTTCTTTGACATCCATGTGACAGCCCCAGGTGATCTAACTGCTTACTGTATGAAAAAACCGTTAGCATCTTTATGTTTTTTAAGGTTTTGTGAACCAATTAGCTCCTTCCAGAGACATACAGAGGGGTAAAATAGAAGCCTCTATAAATAAAGACCCCAAAGATACACTGGAGTTATCAGCGGATGATTCAGTAATCTGATCATTTTGGGGCTTTAACATGCTCAAAAACTTTTGTATTTTGGAGGAATTGTGCAAGTCCATTGAGCACTGGGTAAGAGCTATATGCATGAAAATAAGTACACAGATATGTTATGATTTGATTTAAAAAAAAAAAAAAAAACATCTCTGAGGGCCATCATCTGAAATGTACAGCAAGTGCAATACAAACTAAAAGTCAAATTTTGGTGTTTTTGGGCGATTCACAAGTTTCATATTTTAACAAACTACTACAAGGAATTTCATCCGATTGACTCCAGATTTTTTTGCCCATACTAGACAACCTGGAGGTCTAAAGTGGTGCAAGCTGGGAGTTTTCACCATAAGGCGGGGCTTTGACTGATGCCCAACCTTAAACTAATATTACTTTTATGCATCCTTCATTTAAATTTTCAGCCCCTGCACACCATTGAACCTAGGCTTATGATTTTTGTTCTGCAAATGGCTCACCATTAAACCTACAAAAAAGCCTCTTGGACCTATGCCCAAATCCCAACAGGAAGTCCACCAGCTTCATCTCAATTTCAAAATAAGGCATTTTTGATGCAACTAAACAACTTTAACCCATTATAACTATAGTATGCAATATTCTGTGATCTTTCTGCTATTTTTTGCATGACACACTGAACACGCTCACATCCAAACATCCCATCATAGCGCACCCTATAGGCAACAGGAAGTGACACAATAATGTGATATCTTCATTCCTGTTACTGTGCCTAACCTAGTGAGCTCTGGTTTTAAAAGACAGGCCTCAACGTAAATATGTTTCATTAAAGGATGTCCCACTGGTGATGGCGAGCATTTCAATATCTCGCCAATTTGACAGGAAGTATGTACAACTCTCATACCAAACATCTGAGTGATAACCCCTCAACTACTGCAAGACAGCAGAAGCATCTCTAACATTTACATGATAACAGTCCTAGGAGGATTGACATGCATGGTTTGCCTACACTAATCCCTAAATATCAGTACCAGTATGGATAAAATCATAAGCAACCCATGCTTTATAGAAGTAAATCTTTGCAGCAGTGAGATCTTTTGATATTCTGCAGGTTTAAGCTCTGACTTCTGTGTTTTGAAATGCTTCATGAGATCTAGAATTGTTTCCAACCACATATAAACCAAAAAGGAACGGTAATAAAAGTCTGAGGTTTTTGTTCTTGGCTGCTATAGTTGTTTAGATTCCTACGAGGCTGTGATTCTCTGACATTTCATAGCTGTAAATACCAAAAACTCAATGTGACTAAAGGTCTTAATCTGATATATTGCTCATCTGACCTGAAAAAAACGCCCACAATCTGGCAATGGCAACTTATTCCTGCACGCACTGTTTGTCACTCCGCCTCCAATATGAAGAATTCAGAAAGAAAGTCTTTCAAATTTTGGCCTGAATAATCTAATGATCCTTCCAAAAGTAAGCATGGTAAAAGTTAAAAGTGTGAGCTGAACTACAGCACATCCACAGGCAGGGAGATTGTGACGGAGTACATAAGACACGGAAAGATGTGGAACATCTAATGACTGTGGGCACAGGCCTCTGGAGCCTGTGATCAGACTGACAGATTGTACCCTGGCAGGGACACTAAGTGACTCACTTAGCACAGAAAAACACACACATGCATACAGAAATTACTCAATCCTCAGGGATGTGCAAACTTTTCAGAGGTTTAACTTTCTGCAGAGGATGGTGTCAGTACAAGCCTAATACTTTAGGAGGCAGCATGCCTGTGCAGCTGCAAGAATCATGAATTTTCTTTATTAGTTGGAACAGTTTTCCATGTTGCATTTCATAAACAGACCACAAATCTGCCTGAAAGTATTACCCTTTCAATTCAACACCAAAACTCCTTTTTTTCAACATGCAAAAGAAGAAGTCATACAAACAGCAGCATCTTGATCCTATTAGCTTGGCAAAGCAGATAGATTTTAACATTATGTGGTGTGTTTAATTGCATTAAATTGTTGGCACAGCTAAGCCACAATAAAGAGAGCGTTTTCAAGGGAAACTAGAGGTTAGCGTGCAGTATTTAAAAAAACAGTTGCCTCCTTTAATGCCACTGGCAGAAGAACAAGCAGCTGGTTAAATTCATCCTCACTTAGTTAAGGGAGGTGACCGTTTACACCACTTTGAGAAGACAAGAGAAGAGAGATAGTTTTCACTGATAGTTCTGGAGAACGTCTGGTGTGTAATGTGTCAGAATATCACTCTGTCGTCTGCGTAGCGTTCATTAATCTGATGAGAAATATTCATAAAAAGGCCACCAATATACTACACTACGCACTTCATGCACTTTTCCCAAACTTTTGCAAGTGTCATGAAACACTACAGCATGAAAAGTTATGACAATTAAGTGTTTTTTTCTAAATGTTAGCAGAAGACTAATTGCCTCCTTTTACATTCCCATTAACCTCAGATTGAGTCAAAGACATGGGTAAAAGCCATTCTCACAAAGTTAAGGGAGTCTGCCGTATACGCCACTTTAGATTGACCCAAAAAGAAATGATAGATTGGCTTATTTTTTATTGAGGGTTTTCTTGAACTTCTGGTGTTTCATATGTGCCAGAATATCACTCTGTCGTCTGCGTAGAGTGCAATTATCTCTTGTGAAGTATTTTTAATAAAAGCTACCATTGTATTGCTTTTTCCTGCATGACTTTTTCTGCTTTTCCCTAGCACCATTAATTCAGGCCGTTTGTAGACAGCTGTATGCATGTTTTTTGTGACACTTTCACATCTCCATTTATGACTTTTCTACCCTGCAGATGGCTTACTATCAGTGAACAGTCCATGAACTACTCTGAGCTTTGGAGAATTTAAGGAAATCATTCTGCAACTTCATAAAGTTGGCAATTTTTTGCTGCTGTTTTCAGCTAAGCTAGATGTTATCTTGCAGTATATTAGAGTTGGGGTTACCTTGCAAAGCAGATGGATACGCCCGTTTCGAATTCGGCAAATCCATCTTGCAAAGCACCCATCTGAACCGTTTGGGACTGGTTAGAAAGTGACAGGACCAATCAGCTACGAGGGGCAGTACTTTCAGGCGCAGCAGAGTCATGACGTAAACAAGCAGCAGCAAGAGCTGGTGCAGTTATGGAGGAAGAGATTAGCGTGGATGCTGTTAAATTGCCAGTTTTATCAGAACTTGACAACATTTCCTCTTAAAAAGAAGAACAAAGAACAGCAGTGAGTGTTTTTCTTTTCGAAAACGACAAAAGTCGAGTGCTTACATGTCTACAGTCACCATGTTTCGCGTTATTCCTCAGTAGCTGCGCACAAGCAGCTTACTAGCAGCTACGTCATGTGCTTTGTTGCTCTGATTGGCCCATAGAGATGTGACAGACAGAATGTGCACCCAATCAGGTTAGAATTGGGGTTCACCGATGCAATTTTCAGGCCGATCACCGGTCTTTGAAAAGCCTGACCTGCCGATTCTGATTTTGGCCGATACCGATTTTTTTAAATAACTGACAGCGTACATCTTCAATGTTCCAATCTTATTTTATTGAAAAACATTGAACAACACCCGTGAAATAATACAAACTTGTTGTTTTAACTGCACATGAGGTAGTTCTCTCAAATATAAATGAAAAGTTTAGAGCATTGCTGTCCAAACTACTAAATTATATCAGTTTATTTAGTCTTTCATTTTTCACATTTTAGTAGGTAGAGGCAGAAAAGATCGGTGGATAAGATGGGTTTCATATGTAAGTATCTGCCGATCGCTGGTCCCCCAAAATGAAGAAAATCGGCACCGATTGATCCGATCGATTGGTGCACCCCTAATTTAGAAAAACTCTCCCCACCTTACGCCCCCATCACCCCCAGAATAAAAAGGAATTAGCGGGTAAAAGTTAATATCACAAAGTCAAGGGAAGCTACCATTTACGCCATTTAAATTAATCATAATAAATCATGGATTGTCAGAATATAACTCTGTCGTCTGCGTAGAGTATAATAATCGCTTGTGAAATATTCATAATAAGGCCACCAGCATTGTTATTTTTACTGCCTTGCTTGCGTTCCTTAAGCATCATCAATTGAAGCCATCCTTAGGCAAGTGTATGTACGTTTTCGTGAAAGTTCCTGTCATCCATTCATAGCTTTTCTCTACTTGAGATGGCTTAACTCTTACTGCACAGTCCATGTGCTATTCCTAAGATCTGGAAAGTGTCTTGAAACTCCTTTTACACCCCATAACCTCAGCTTAAGATGACGCAGTGGGTAAAATTTATCCTCACAAAGTTGGGGGAGTTTGCAGTTTGAATTCGCCAAAAAGGAATTAATAGATAGCTAAAATTTTCACTGAGAGTTTTCTAGAACTTCTGGTGTTTGATATGTGTCAGAATATTACTGTGTCATTTGCGTAGAGTGTATAAATCTGATGTGAAATATTCATTAAAAAAGCCCTCCTTGTCGTGCTTTTTCTTGCAATGTTTGCTTTTCTTTAGCGCTGCAAGAGTTTTAAGAAAAACTAGATGTAAGTGTGCAAAATTTCGAAGACCACGCTGCCCTCAGTCTAGGATGAAATGGTGGGTAAAAATCATTGTGACAAAGTAAAGAAAGGCTGCCATTTACCGTTGGAATTCACCAGAAAACAATGTATAAGTTGCTAAAGTTTTCATTGTAAGTTTTGTAAAACTTCTGGTGTCAAATGTGTCAGAGTACTGTTCTGTCGTCTGCGTATGGTGGAGTAATTGCAGTGCTTTTTCCTGCATATTTTAGTCATTTTCCACCCCTCCACTTCTCTATTCGTGACTTTTCTCACCTGAAGACAGCATGCTATCACCGCACACTCCCTGTGCTATTCTGGGAGTGTTGTGAAACTATACTGTACGCAAAGTTGTGACCATAATGCACTAGGGGGAAAACAGGTCAAGCATCTTTTGTAGTATGTCCATCATTTATTCATTCATGATTTTTAAAGTGGATTCCGTCACTTCTCTCTTCACGCTTTGGTGAGTTATCAAAAGAATCAGATCCCTTCATCATCAAAATTTCCTCTCCAGCACTGCTGGTAGCAAACATCTTTGCGTAATGGCGACACTTTCTGTGCATGCAGCACTTTTCCACAAGAAAACTAAATCAAATCTCCCAAGAAAACCACAATCCTCTTTGCCTTGCAGTTTGTGCAGGGTTGCCAGGCAGAAAGGCTGCTCTCCGTTATTTCTAAAGCAAGATGTCGCAGCCCTTTAACCCTTTGGCAGTGCTTCATCTAAAGCTTCTTAGTGGGCCAGGGTTGCATGAACAGGCAGGCGAGCTTAGCAAGGAATCGCCTTCAGCTGAGTGGAGGCATTCACACAGTTATTACTCTGATTAAAAACACAGCAGAGGGAGAACAGATGTTGCAGAAGAAACGTGAGTTTCTCCTGAAATAAAGCTGTTATGGGAGGGCGAGAATGGCTAAAGTTAAAGGTTGTATGCCACTTTTAATAAATCATGCTAAAGCAGCATCACAACTCAAAAAGCATAGATGAGAGTGCTGTGCAAATAAATGCAAATGAAATTATTACAACTCTGCCTGTGTGCATTTATATGTAAATCTAAATTTGGCATTTTATCATTAAAAATATAGTTTTAAAACTGATTTTTATTGCTGATTATCTATCCTTTAGTCCAGGGTTTTCAAAGTGTTTGAGAGTGAGCCTCCCCTAAGAGAAAATTATTAATTCCGTGGACCCCCACCCACATAAAGATTCAGATAAAAAAATAAAAGATTAAAAAAAAAAAAAAAAACGTAACCATATTTTCAAACGTTTATGTCAAACTTTAAATATTTTTAACATTTTTATATCTTTGATATTTTGGTCTGCGAATGTTCTTAAACATCCATCTTTACCAGGTAATCAGTTATTTGGTTTCAGTGATGAATTTATTGCCAATACTACCTGATTATTCTGCTCTGATAATCCTCAAAGCAGCGTTACTCAACCAAAGAGCCAAACTGTTGAAAAATACCTTTTCAAGAGCCAAAATCTAAGAGGTGGAGAGTGGCAAAAACAGCTTAAAGTATCAATAAAAATAAGTTAAAGATGGCAGAAATGGTCAAAAAGCAAAAATAAGGGGGGGGGGGGATGAGCAAAAATGGGGATAAAATTTTAAAAAAAAGTTGGGTGAGAAGTGACAACAAATGAGTAACAGGTGGCAAAAACAAGGCAAAAAATGAGTTAAAAAAATCAGTCAAGAGTTGCAAAAACTGGCAAAAAGTAGGAAGAAAGTGGAATTAAATGACAAAAGGATGTTTAAATTGGTGAAAAAGGGCAAAAATGGGGAAAAAAAGTGGCAAAAATGGGCAAAAAGTAGGAAAAAGCGGAATTTAGTGACAAAAAGATGCTTAAATGGACGACAAGAGTCAAAAAATTGTATGACAGGGCAAAAAAGTTTCCCTTTTTTTAAGGTTTTCTGGGGGAATAATATTTAAAATGAAGACATCAAAGAGCCACTAATAATCACACGTTGAGTATCACTGCCTTAGAGTTACTATAAGTCTATTCATTTTTCTCCATGCACAACAGGAGTTAGCAAAGCAAATCACTCTTTTTTCTGGTTTATGGTTCCGCGCCTCCCCTGAAGTTCTGTGGCGCCCCCCAGGCGAGGCCCGCCTCACACTTGAAAAGTCCCAGAACATGGCATATCATCATTTTACAGCCTGTTTTTCTTTGTTTATGTGCTATACTTGGCTACATGCTAAACTTAGCTACATGCTAAGCTACATATCACTTCTAGCAAGCAGTAGTAAAGTTAAGATTGCTCTATTTTCAGTTGCAGCAAAGTGATAACTTGCATATTTTCAAAATAAAATGACAGTTTAACACTAGATTTTGTACGTGCACTATAACTTGCATGCTATTGCCTTGATGTATTATAAGTAAGAGTAAATTATTCCTACTTCCTGTGGCATTTTTCTCATAAAGCATATTTAGATCACTCAGGTCAGCACTGATGGACTCACCTCCACATTTTGACAAGTCTGGATCAGTTTCCCCATCAGGGACTCCAGCTCATTGTTCCTCTTGATCAAGTTGCTCAGGTTGGAGTCCAGGGCTTGCTGTAGCAAAAACAGAACAGAGAAAAAGGAGAAAAAAATGAAAAATTCACCAGCAATGAGACGTAAAAAGGAAAGGAGCAGATGTGAAGAGATGAGCCGTTTATCAAAGATGGATACGAGACCATCCCCTGCCTCAGGAGAGAAGTCTAAGACGAGGCAACACAATACGGAAAAGTTGCAAAACCGGAAGCATTCTAGGCAAAATAAGACACAATGGGGAAAAAAGTGCAATAGTCCTCATGAAGATTCATCAATATCCTGTAAAAAACTTTCCACCCTAAAAGAAAAGCCTGGATTTTTCATGCGTTTAGGGTACCTCTGAGCGCTGATGATACCCCTCATCCCTGTACTGCCTCCTCATCCTGCCCCGTCTGAGCCGCCGACCGAGGATCCTACTCTCGGAGAGGATGTGACTGGGACAGCCACTCCACTGAGCACCAAGCCATGCGCAAACTCGGCCAAGCGGCAAATTAGGCTTCAAAAGCTTTTCCCCTATGAGAGCACGCAGCAGCAGCAGCAGCAGCAGTAGCGCTTTCGGCTAACAAACCGGCAAACAGGTGACAGGACGTCAGCGCCGTCCCCTCCCTCTCTTCTTCCCTCACACTTTCCTCCACTTTTCCTCCTCTTTCATCCGCCCAGGCTCAAGCTGTCTCCTTTACTTGCAAGACCGTCATATTATTGCCAAACGAAGCGTGCTTAAGCTGCTGTGATGCTGCGTCTCCACTGTCCTGTTTGAAACCGTTTCCTGGCGGGGTTACAGCTCTGACTCTGCAAATGCCGGGATGGCTTTCACGTCTGAAAATGGTGTCAAGGCGCAATGAAGCAGCAAAAGTAAAAAAAAAAAAAATTAGCTTCTGTTAAAAGTGCAACTTCATAGCACTTGATATGCTAGTTGCGCCTCAAACCTTGTTTTGCAGCACTAAACAAATCTACTTCCTGATGCTACATTGAGGATTAAAAAGGTGCTCCCCCAGAGGGAATATTGAATACACAACAACAGTATAAGCACACATAAAGGCGGCGGGATTTGTGCGTTTTTGTGTGTGTGCTATTTCACAACACTGGGGGCTTAATGGATGACCTTAATACGGCCATGACACACAAAGAGAAAGCAGCATAAAGGTCTGCTCTGACAGGAATGTATCACTTCATGCATAGAGATAAAAATAAACTAAACCTCTTACAGAACGATAAGGAGGACACAAATCTTACACTGAGTCTGCAGCAGAATGCATGCATGCATACTTAAATGCAAAGAGCAAAACATCTGTAACTACAAAGCAGAACACCAGTCGAAGCTAACTTTACATCTCTGCATCAGTGCATGAAGAACAATGCAATATGTACTTCAGGGAACAGCACAACAGCATCTTTGGGATTTAGAAACATCAAGCTGTCATTCTTGCCACCAGCGTGTGGAGTAGTATGGTCAGAATTGGACACAAAAGGGTTAAACTTCATCTGCACCATCCACGTTGCCAACCAGAATAAATCTCTCTGAGCTGGACTGCCCGCCTGCCCGTCAAGCTGATCATCTGTCAGTCATCCTGCTTGTTTATCTGCAGTTTTTCTCCTGCTTTCTGTGTCTGGACCAAACTGGATCCCCCCCCTCCAACCTCCTAAAAAACAGAGTCTGTGCAGAATTAATCACTCCTCTGGGCGGACTAAGCCGAGCATGTCTGAGATATACAGTCAGCCAGTGGATTCAGATTAACAGGGCGTAGATACATTTACAAGAATACTGCCATTATTTTTAAACACAGCTTTTTGACGGCTGCCACATGTCAAAAACGCTCATTTTAAAGGAGCAAGTACTCTGATAACCACATCTTGGATGCAGAAATCTAGATGTGAAATGTAGCAGGGAACGAAAAGTCAAGACACTCAAAGACACCAACCAAAAACTGCAAAATGTAGACTTTATCCCCCAAAAGTTCAACCAAACAGAGCCAAGACTGAGTTGACTAGTTCTGAAGTTAAAGTGCTGTAGCTAGACCAGTGGGTTTCAAACATTTTTACTAAAATTGCAAAGAATACCGTATTTATTTCCATGTAATACAGCCTGATAAACATGTGTTATAGTATCTTAAGTTGCTGTATAGTCTAGTTATAGTGTAAGAGACAAATTTCGTTGCACACCTAGACTTGCCTTAAGTCACTTCATTTAGGAGCTGCTGTATTTGCTTATCGTTAGCCTCGTAGCATAATTCCCAGAGTCGATTTTAGTCCACATTGTGATATCTGCCTAACTACCTCTTCTTCCATTGCTGATTCTTTGTGCCTTATTTTTCTGGAAACCTTAAAATATAACTTTGGGAATTATGCTATGTGGCTAATGTTATCAGTGTTCTTTTAGCATACTATCTAAGCTAACAAGTCTACTGCCAGTGTCCCAACTCCATCTCCTGAGGACGTGCACTTGGCAGAGCTGCACACTCGAGACTTTAGCTAGCTAAGTTCACAGGTATTGGTCTAGTTCAGTTGGGTTAGCAGACACCAATATAAGGAGGCGAAATTTCTTGATGCACTTGATGAAGGTACTTAAATTTGTGTTAGCACTTTCTTTTAGGTGGCCCTAGTTACCTAGTTATTTAATAGTAATAAGTGTGGTTATCTAGTAATTTCTCAAGGATAAGATGGTAATTACCTAGTAATATTAAGGACGTATTTACCTAGTTTTAATGTTTTTATTATCAAATATTTCCTCCTAATATTGTGGCAATTCTCAGTTTATAAGGTGGTATTTTGAGATAGTTTCTTAGAAATGAGTTGATATTTTTTTTTCTATGTAAGTTAATAGATAATTCAGGTAATTTCTTTATTCTGGCCCCACTAAATTAAAGTAAGTCCATCCTGAAGTAATTTCGAAGGTGAGGGTTCAGCGTTACGGGGTTAGGATTAGAATTGGGATTAGGATTAAGGGGTTAGAGTTTAGGGTTAGGGGGTTGGGGTAAAATATCACCTAATTGCCAGAGAATTGCAACAATTTTAGAAAGAATTACTTGATAATTAGTGCATTATAACCTTGATTTTACCATTTTTCATAGTTATTACTTATGTTATTACCACCATCTTTGAGAAATTCCGAGATAATTACCATTTAATAGTTTAAAATGACTGGGTCATTAGGGCCCACTTAGAAGTGTTACCAAATATATCACTATGAATACTTGGTTTATATATTTTCTTTGTTAAATTATATTTGTGGGCAAAATATGAGATTACCTACAAAAAACAATTATCCTTAATGGAACAGCATTTGCCCTGGACCGGGTGTGTCAAACTCAAAATCTGGCCCTCCAGATCAAATCATATTTTAATTATAAGTGGCCCAATAGTATGAGGTCGGCACATTTCCTCCAGTATAACAATGTAAACTTAACCTTGATGGTTGAAAACATCTTTTTAAGTCATAAGAATTAGAAAGAGTAAAGAGTTGAAATAACTTTATAAAAAGTCAGGAATATGGGAAAAGAAATTGGTGTTTTCATTTCATATTTTCTAATTTGCATCTCACAATTATGACTTTATGACTTATGACTTTTTATATCATATTTTGACATTTTAAATTCAGGATTTTATTTTTTAAGTCATATTTTGACATTTTAAACTCACGAATTTGAGTTTTATCTTAACATTTTGATATGTTCAACTCCTAACTTTGATATTTAATCTCAAATATTAACCTTTTTGATTGAAAATCCTTCATTTTTATCTCATCTTTGGACCTTTATAAATCAGAGTTTTTAATTTTATCTCATATTTTTTCACAGAAAAATATCATGATTTAGAATTTTATCTTATATTGGGACCTTTAAAACTCTTGATGTTGAATATTAACTCAAATTTTGACCTTCTAAACTCTTGATTTAGAATTTTTTACTAATATCTTGACCTTTTGAACTCCTAAATATAACTTTAAATCCCAGATATTGACCGTTTTCGATTAAAAAAAGGTCAATATTGTGACATTTTTATCTCAGCTTTTGACGTTTTAAACTCATGATTTGGAATTTTATTTAGCACTTCAACTGTTAAAAATCAGGATTTTAAATTTTGACATTTTTATCGCAAGATTATTTAACATCAATATTACGTTTTGAAGATGCGGTTGACAGTTTAGGCCCTCGGGTTGGACCCAAATTCAGAATTCGGCCCCTGCTGTGATTGAGTCTGACATCCCTGGCCTAGACCATTGGTTAAGGGTTATCATTTGCCCATTTTCACTTAAATGATGGTAAGAGACTTAAGGTAGAGTTTTTTTTAACCATTTAAAGATAAAAATAGCAAATATTCTCATTTAGTAAAAGTCAATTAGGAATGACTGTCCTTACCAAAGCCAAGCTTCTTTAACTTCCTGCAGCTTTACCATGTGCTTCCTGTTCTGTTGTGAGAAGATTTGGCACATTTTTTTATGGGCGCAACCCACATACTCAGCTCTGCTGCTCATCCCATAAATGCATGATCCTTACAAATGTGGCACCATTTAAAAGGGTAATAAACAGGCTTTCCAGCGGTATAAAATTTATTGCCAAGAAGCATTGTTACAACAAAGAAATAATGTACCAAACACAAATTTCCTTACTTTTTGTTCTATGTTAGCTTTTTTTTTTCTTCAGAGAGGGTTATACAGTTTCATCAAACTTGTGCTTGATGACAGACCACAGAGTGGTTCTTTCTACATCACTGAGAGCTCCAATTTTACCGTCTTTGCATCTTTGATGTGACGATGTACTTGCACATCCTGAAGTACACTTGTATGTCAGAGCAACTCGCTGAAAAGACCTCAGAGGCCCTCAGAAACAGGATTTTTGGCTTGTTTTTGAATCATTTATCAGGAGAGGGCTGGTGTAACTGGGCTGGCAGGGCAAAGCCCAAACTTTCTAACATAAAAAGATGAGAAATGGGGGCTGATGATCTTCCTATAATAATAATATACCAAACACTTGTTTCCTTAATTTTTGTGCTAAGTTTATTTTTGTCAACATTCTTTAAAATCTTTATTAATTCAGACAGTTTAATTTTGTCAGCCCATAAGTATTCTGATGTTCATTATTTGATGGCATGAATTCAACAAACCTGAAGAAATTAGTTATGAGGATAAAAATACAGAGAAAAAGTTCTCAACTTACAATCCAAACAGGGAACTTCATGACCACCTAGTCACAGGGAAAATCCATCTATGACTCAACTGTTGTCCATGAAAAGAAAAGACTGAAAAGACTCAAATCAGCAACATTGTCCATGTAAAAAAATGTTAAATACAAGGAAACTCTGCTTCTAATCATGTGCAAAGCTTTGGATCGTCTCCTAGCTTCTTCTCCTATCACCCAGAATCCATTTTTGACACTAATGCATCTTTTGCATATTTCTTCTGCCACCTTCTCTGCTCCAAGTTCCAAGTTTAACTGATCTTAATCCCAAAATGTGTCACTTTAGTCCTCTTCTATCTAAGCGGGTAAACCTCATTGTCATCGGCGTATCGCATGAGCGTGGGATTTGAGAATAAAAGGTATGAGTGAGCTAAATCACCTCCAGGAAAGTCAGATAATCTTCTGCTAAGGGAGCACACTCGCACACTTTTAACCTCAGGTGGAGACAGGTAGGAAAGCAGACGGAATTCTAGAGGTAGTTTTTCCAGATTTACCGTGACACTGAGCAGGATTGTGTCCTCAAAAGTCTTCAACAAACTGAGAGGATTTCACTTTATTATGTAACTTTTTATGGAGTTTTTAGAGAAACGTTACACCAATGAAGTTCAAAAAGAGAGGAGGTGGACTTACAAGAGCTTAATTATCAATAAAAATAGTGGGACGAAAAGGAGAGCTTGCCTAACCCTAACTTTTTCCCATCCTGCAGTGTTTCCATCTCTTTCTACACAGTTCCAAATCCACTTTCTCTGTCACAGCTGTCATTGTTGTATCAGGTGCTTTATATTTGTTTTAGGACATCAAAATCTTTACCTGTCGTTCATTTTTCTGTGATTCATCTCTGAAAATGTGACACAACGCGTTTGCATCACTCAGAGAAGAACAGAGATGACCTCAGCAGAAAAAGAAACACATCACTCAGAGCAAAATAACACAGGGAGAATAAGAAAAGAAAGCGAGGAAGGAGCATTGTAGTGGAGGAAATAGGGAAAGGATGGAGTGTATGAGATTGTGTTTGTGTTTGATTTAGAGACCAGAGGGCCTCGAGCACAAGGAACACTGAGTACAGAGGGAAAGAGAGGAGACAAGAGTGCTGCACAATGAACTGTAAGTTCTCAGATAAGGGATTTTATTTACTTCAAGTCAAGAGAACTATGTTGTTGTTACTTTTACAGACAGGGAGACGCCCACCAATGTGATATCTTACTATATGACATTCACTTTAATCCATATCTAGTGATAAGTATTTCCAGAGGAGCCTTTTTCAAGGTCAGTATGTCCTCAAGAAGCTTTTTCTTTTCAATTTGGCTCCATAAACAGAGCCAGCCAAGAGTGTTTCAAAGTCCCTTCACAAAGCAGACTTCCTACTTTGGTTTTGAGAGAGTAATGGGCTTTAAATACTGTATGTTTACAAACTTAGGGTTGACTACAGATCCAGACCAGACCCTTGAGGGCGCATTCACTCCAGAGCTGTTTGGTCTGCTTTAAACAAACCCTGGTCCGTTTTCCCAGATAGTCCGGTTCGTTGGAGTGGTGTAAAAGCTCACACCAACTCTGGTCCGCACCAAACAAGCGGACGATTCTCGGTTCGCCTCAAAACGAACCTTGATGCGGTTTGTTTCAGATGTGAAAGCAAAGTGGAGCAACTTGTGAACCAAAGTCATAAGGTGGCACAGAACATAATAATTCCTGGATTTATGAGTTAATACACTCAAATACATGTCGGTACGTCGGTCAGCATCTGTGTAGCCATAGCAACACGTCATAGTCTCCCACATGTTGGCTCGCCTTTTTTTCTGTACTGATTCATTCGTCTCACATTATGTAATAACGCCGCTTTATGTAAGCACCCTAACCATAGGACTTAGTGTGGGCTCCAAGGTATGCCCTACCCAACTACCTTGCCCTAACTCTAACCGCTTAGTGGCTTATGCCTAAACCTAACCCCCCTTCAGGGCTCTAGACTAAACACCTAACTCTAACCCTAGGACTTAAGGTGGGCTCCAGAGTATACCCTACTACCTTGCCCTAACCCTAACCGCTTAATGGCTTACAAAATGCAGCGTTATTAAATAATGAATTGAAAATGTGTTACATTATTAAATAATGCAGCGTTATTAAGTAATGTGGCACTACACGCCCCAAAACAAAAGCAGAAACCCCAAGACAGCATAAATTTGTTTTTTTTTTTCATTATGTGGAAAAAAAGACTGGCAGAAAGAGATGGATTTCCGTTTTTTTCTTTCTCTTCGTCTCCTTTTCTTCTTCACCACTCTTTGTTTGGGGCGACATTGCCACAAACACATGGTTTGGTTTGTTTGATCAAGGGCAATGTGAATGCCAAGTGAATGAAAACGACCTAAGTGTGGTGTATCGGGATAGAAGTGTGGTGGGTCTGGGTCTGTTTGGGGCAAACTTTGGCTTGGTTCCATGGAACATAGGCACTCTTACCAAATTATTTCACTTGAAGGTAGAGAGTTTATCCAGTTTCTTTACTGGGAGAGGCATCATGGCAGACCTTTGAAAGGGTTCTCTCCAATTCATGGTCACCCATTCTCATTTTCCTCCACTACAGAGACATTTTGGTAAACACAATTTAGTGTTTTCTCCACTAGAAGGTGTAGGATCCAGATGCTTGCAGTCGTGCATAAACCACCCCTAACCAATCCTCACAAGCAGAAACAGCTGAAATGGGCCCAGAAATACATGAAGACTCATTTTCAAACAGTCGATGAGTGCTGTGCAACCCTGGGTGGAGGAGTAGTGGATGGATAGTGAATGGCCACCATGTCCCAACAAGGCTGTGACGTCAGCAAGGAGAGGGCGGAGTCATGTTTTGGGGCAGAATCATGGGGAGAGAGCTGGTAGGCCCCTTCAGGGTCCCTAAGGTGTCAAGATGACCTCGGCAAAGTATATAGAGTTTCTGACTGACCACTTCCTTCCATGGTACAAAAAGAAGAACCGTGCCCCGAGTAAAAAATATGATCTTCAAGCTTTTGAGCTGATCCTGTTATTCAATGAGCCACTTTAAAGGAAGTTTGTGAAAGTCAAGGCTGGAATTTAAAGCTGGAAATTGTCAATAAAAGAGCATGGACTACATTAAAGAAGGAAGTAGAAGAAAAGTGTATTCACCATATAAAAGATAAATGAGACAGGCAGCTAGAGGACAAAAGGTAAAGATAGTGCTTATCAGTAATGTTGCGTTTTGTGTCTGTTCATGTCTGCACTCGACAAGCACCGTATGTTTCAGCACTCAGACAGCTGATTAAACCAAACGGATTGCCACATGAGCACAACAGAACCTGTGATTTGAAGCAGCAAACACATCTACAAACACACACAGCAGCTTCCATCTTTTATCCTCAAGGTTCTTTCTCTGCACACCCACAGCCAAGGACTTTAAAAGCTATTTCCAGCCGCCTTCTCCGTCAATTTCCTGTGACGGGGGTAATTTTATCTCCCAAAAAGGATGGGTGTTCCCACAATAACCTCCATGGCTCTTATCAGACACACCACCACCGCCGCTGAAAAAAGGGAACTATTCCAATCATCTGATATCCATTTTTTTCCACTCCCTTTGCCGAGTGGGGATATCTCAAATTCTTGCAGATCAGGGCAAAAAGTGATATGCATGAAATGGTCCAGAAAATACGACCGAAATACTTTCAAGTTGTCAGACTTGGGAATGAAAGAAAACATCATATCTGTGTTAAAAAGAGGGAAAAAAGAGCCATCTGTAGCATCGCAGCTATGTTAACTTGTTACAGCTTTCATGGAGATGTTCCCTCAAAGTTTCAGCCTTCATGAATTAGAAATCATATGTGCTGTCCTGCTTAAATATTGCATTGCATAAGAGTTGTTTCCTGTTGTAATTAGCAGAGATGCAGACTAAACTAGCTGGAATCAAAACTGTCATTTCTTTGCACACAGGTTAAACAATATGGCAGTAACTGCAAACATTACACTCATAATTAAGGATTTAATTAGTCGTCATTATGTTATATGTAAGTTTACAGCTCGCTTTTTCATTTATGTTATGCAACGCAACGCTGCCACACACTGATGTAGAATAAAAAGATGAAGAAACTGTTTACCGAATTAAGGTTAAGTGAACTGACATGTACAGAGCACAGCTTTCTACTTGAAGCAGAAATTCGCCCGAGGCTCAGATATATTTAAAGCACCACTTATACAGAAGATGCAGCAAAACAAGCCAGGCAGTGAGAGCAAACAGTGGAGATGGAATCGATTCAGCTTTCATCTTATGTGCATTTTATCTAAAGACCTATGTGTTTGAAAAGGTGCATTCAGGGAGTATCCACTTTTTTCAGTTGTCATATGTTGCAGCCTGATGCTCCAGTCAGTACCCAAGCATGCAAGCTAACAAACAGAAAAACTGAAATGTCACAGTGACATAGGACATTTTACAAAACACTGTAAATGTAGCTCAGGATCCTCCCATTTCTCTGATCTTTGCAGAGATGTTTCTCACCTGTGATTAGAGTGCACCTGAGCTAAATTAAACTGATCTGACACCTCACAGCTGACGAGACATGAGGTCAAAGGAACTGCCTGCAGAGCTCAGAGACAGGATGAGGAACATGTGGCAAAAAATGGTCCAAAAGTGGCAAAAACAAGCCAAAAAAAAAGAGAGTGAAAAAATGGGAAAAGGTAGAAAAAAAGTGGTATTAAATGACAAAAGCATGCTAAAGTGGCAAAAAATGGTCAAAAAGTAGGAAAAACTGTTATTTAATGGCAAAAGTCAGCTTAAACGGGTGACAAGTGGCAAAAAATTGGTAAAAAAGGGAAGAAAAGAGGGAAAAAATGGGAAAAAAGAGGGGAAAAGTAGGAAAAAAGTGGTATTTAATGGCAAAAGGTAGCTACAATGGGCCAAAACTGGCCAAAAAAAAAAGGTGAAATAAGGCAAAATTGGAAAAAAGTGGCAAAATGAAATGGCAAAAATGGGCAAAAATAAGGAAAAAGTGATATGTAATGGCAAAAGGTGGCTTAAATGGGCCAAAACTGGCAAAAACTGGTGAAAAAATGGCAAAATTAGAAAAAATGGCAAAAATAGGGAAAAAGTGGCAAAAAGAAATGGCAAAAATGGGCAAAGAGTATGAAAAAGTGGTATTTAATGGCAAAATGTAACTTAATTGGGCCAAAACTGGCAAGAAAAATGTCATAAATGTCATTTAATGGCAAAGGGTAGCTTAAATGGGTGAAAAGTGGCAAAAAATGAAAGTTTCCCTTTTTTTAAGGTTTTCTGGGGAAATAATATTTAAAATTAGGACATAAAAGAGCCACAGTTAATCACAAAAGAGCCACAGGTTGAGTATCACTGGTCTAACGTAATAAGAAATAGAATTAAAATATCAACATGAGCTCTGACTTAAAAAACCTGAACATTTCTACTTATTACTATGTTAATACAGCACTAATAAAGCTGCTTCAAGAATCAGGATTAGCATCCTGATAAAACACCAGCTCTTCATTGGTTGGTTAACCTCCTGATTACAGCTGAAGCATCATGGCTGCTAGGACTAAGGTGGAATAAGCTTCCTTATGACCTTTAATGTTACGCAGCTGCATTACCTCAGTGCTCTGCATCCTGCAAACAGATGTGTCCAAACTCGACCTTTTTCTTTGTCCACAGGGGCCGCCAAAGCAGCGTGAAGTAAACATTCCTCCCAGCTGCTTTAAATCTGAGTTCTCCGTTCCATTACTCCATGTGGGTCAGCTCTGGGCTAACAGCGTATTAACCACTGTTCTGTATTAAACTCTTGTCATGTGCCAGCTGGCTAACATGAGGGCTTAACAATGGTTCAGACTTCCAGCAACAAAAGCCCTGTTTGTTTTCCCTGAGTGAGGAAGGAGAGGTGGCCCGAGTCTTTCCTGAGATTAGTGTGAGGATGGAGGGCAGGTAGGAGGTCTGTGGAGCATGTGTGTGCAGACAAGCATGCTTAAGTTAGCGTGTATTTGGAGAGAGACAAAAACAGCATGCTCACAAGTTCTGAAGCTTTCCACCTCCATCTGTTCAAACTGTTCCTGCAGTGACAGACGGCAGCGCATGATTTATTCAGTTTGACTCTTTTTGACAATCACGCAGAGAGAACTGTAGCTAGTATTATCCTTTTAAACATGTCTGCTGCTGGTCTGAGCCTCCTTAGTGAGGGTTCTATGGCATTTCACCTTTCTTACAGCACAGTAAAGTTTTTCATGCTGCTAAGGTAGGACTAGACTTTCAAAATAAAGGCCTCAGACTTTCAAAAGTGAGCCATTTTAGCCACACTTTCCAAAGTGCCCTTATAATCTATTAAGTTGACTAGAATGTTAAAAAAAAAGGGCCTTAAACTCTCAAAAGTGAGTCCTTATAATCTGTTGAGAAGGCTAGATTTTCAAAATTAAGGCCGCAAATTTTTAGAAGTGAGTCCTTATAATCTATTAAGTAGACTAGATTTTCAAAATAAAGGCCTCACACTTTCAAAAGTGAGTCCTTAATATTTTCTAAGTAGACTAGATTTTCAAAATAAAGGTGTCAAACTTTCAGAAGTGAATCCATACAATATGATAAGCAGACCGGATTTTCAACACAAAGGCCTTTCAAATTATATTATTTTGAATCTCCTCAAAGTACACTGGATTTTCAAGTTAAAAGCCTTTTTTAACTTTTTAATCAAATTCTTATAAATCGGCCGACCTGTCCTTCAAAATTAAAGCCCCTCTCTTGCAAAGTTACTTCAATACAATCTCCTATGATATTCAAAATAAATGTATCAGTTATTTAAAAACTGTCTTTTGAAACCTAAGTAGACAGCTTTTCAAAACAAAGTCTCAACCATTTTCAGTCACATCCTTATCCAAAGAAGTTTTTCAAAACAAAAGCCTTAATTACCAAAAGATAATTCTTTTGAATCTCTCAAATAGACTTACTTTCTAAATAAGAGCCTCTTTCCTTTCAAAGTAACTTTAAATAAAACCATCAATTATTTCAGAGTAATTTCTTTTTGATCTCATAAGCAGACTGCATTTTCAAAATAAAGGCCTTAATAATTTTCAGTCACCTACTCAGGATATCTTAAGTAAAGAGAGTTAAAGACTTTCTTCTGTCTGCCACCTTTGCGTAGGTTAAGTACAACATAAACCTCTCTCCGTCCTTGTCGGCTAACTATTTTGAATAAACAGGAACAATAAAAACATTTTAATTAACTTGTGTTCATAGTCGTATCCTTCCTTTCCACCCACTGTTGTTGTATGTTCAGATAATAAACAATCCATGTGGGATGAATGAGCACGCAGAGTCCTCAGGCAGTTCATTAAAACTGAATCTCATAGAAGTTAATGAAGGGTGAGTAGCATGATAGTTGCACCTGTGCTTCACATTTGGACATCATGCAACCTTTAATGCCAATGAACTTCATGGGTGAGAAAACACATGTGCTGCATGCAAAGTAAACAGCAAGTTTGTAAATGTGTCAGACGGTGCTTTTAAAAATGCACCTCATATTTAGTATGAAACGGGCTTCCTGCTTACATGGGCAGACTTCTCCAAACATGTTCGAGTTAATCAGAACAGCTTTTGCTCGTGTTTTCCTGTGCGGTGTCTGATAATTAGCCTGTATGATCAGTGCTGTGTGCGCTGACCTGCTTCATCCTCTCTCTGTTCATGAATGGAGGGAGAAACAGAAGCATGATAATTAGATGATGCACTGACCTGTAGTTTCCTCGCTAATTGTTCCTCTCTGCTTAAATTTGCTGAAACACGCAAGATAAGACGGGACAGATGCTCTCATCTAGTCGAGATGATAGAGGGCAGGGAGCCCATGATGGGAGGCTGGACTTGAACACTAGATCAAAACTGCAATTTCAGCTGAAACTGTGCAGGGATGCTGAGAGGTGACTTTTGGGAGAACTGTTGAAAATAGCCAAAAAGCAGGAAAAATAGCTGAAAATAGCCCAAAAATAGCTGAAAATAGCCTAAAAATAGCTGAAAATGGCATTCAATGGCTGAAAAGGCATAGCAATAGCTTAAAATAGAATGACAATAGCTGAAAATAGTGGGAAAATAGCATAAAAATAGCATAAAATGCCATAAAAATAGCTGAAAATGGCATTTAGTAGTTAAAAAAAGGATAAAAAATAGCTGAAAGTAGCCTAAAAATAGCTGAAAATAGCTTAAGAATAGCTGAAAATAGCCTTTAGAAAGCTGAAGATGGCATTCAGTGGCTGAAAAGGCATAGCAAAAGCTTAAAATAATATGACAATAGCTAAAAATAGTGGGAAAACAGCTGAAAATAGCTTAAGATAGCATGACAATAGCTGAAAATAGTGGGAAAAGCTAAAGAGTACAATACCTGATTTGTGAAGAATGTGAAATCATTGCTAAAAATATAGAATTTATTTAACAACAATTGTGAACACTGCCTTATGGACAGAGTAGCCTCTTGAGTCTAAAGGCTGAAAGTGAGATTGTGCTAAAGATGGTAGAGATATTGTTCACAGCAGTGTTACTTAACCCTGAGCCAAATTGTTAAAAAAAAATACATTTGCAAGAGCCACAATCTAAGAGGTGAAGCTAACACAGCTTGAAGTACAATAACAGTAAGTTAAAGGTGTCAAAAATGGTCAAAAAGCAACAAAAATGGGTGAGAATGGGGAGGAGAAGTGGAAAAGGGGGCAGAAAGTAGCAAAAAAAGGGTTAGATGTGGGAAAAAATGATTTTTAGGTGACATAAATTGGTCCAAATGTGGCAAAAAATGAGTGAAAAGTGACTAAAAAGGGCAAAAAGCTGTAAATAGTGGCAAAAATGGGCAAACAATAGGAAACAAGTGGTATTTAGTAGCAAAAGGTAGCTAAAACGGGTGAAAAAGGGCAAAAATGTGATTGAATGGCAAAATGGCTGACGCAAGTATCAATAGTGTGAATGTTTACTCAACATCCCCACTAATAAGAGGGTGCAGACCAGCAGAGGGCCTAGGGCGATACAGAGGAGGGTGTATTAGCTGCGAGGTCGAGGTCACTGGGCCTTGAAATCATCCCTTGCTTTTAAGATTTATGCGTATCACAATACTGTCTGTTAATTTTATATAAGCGCAGGGAAGTAGTTCCAGTGACCTTATTACCACAAGTTTCCAGCTCTTTCCATCATATCTCTGCAGCCATGAGGAACTTTAACACCCGGCTTTACACTCCAACATGTGTCTGCTAAAAGGAAAAACCTGGAGTAACACCATGGTTGTTCATTGAGGGGCGCTTAGTGAAGCTGACTAAACACTTTCCAAGCGGGCATGCAGCAGGGTTTTACTCAAATCGCTCCCTGGGTAGGTGACACTTTGGAAAGGTTCAGCGTATTTCCTCACACGTTGTTAGCAAGAAAATCTGTAATGTGTGGAATAATCTGCAAGGTGGAGAAATGTTTTGGTTGGACGTGTTAATTAAGTCTGTCTGAACCTGAAGGGACTTTTTTTTACGCCTTAATGGTGAAGTTTGACCCAATTAAAGTGCTTCTGCTGCAAGTTAGCGGTTACATAATGGGCACCCAGAGATATGAGAGAACATATCACCCTCTGCCAGCCGGCTCACAATGGCCCTGTGGTGTAATATGAATTAATTTTGACAACTTTTCAAGAACTGCATGTTCTTTCTCAAGCCAAACAGTTCAACAAAGATGTTAGGATCAATGCAGTTAAAGCCAAAAACATAAGCCGAGTAAATGATGCAAAGATGCATGGACAGAGTTAAAAGGCTGCAACATTTACAAAACCATAGCTGGGCAATTGAAAATCATTATTGTGCAATTATGGGATTGGAGTTTTTGCAATAAATGCCTTCAATTCTCTTGTTCTTATCACTCCAAATGAGGACTGTGTATAAGTGATCTCTCAAGTTTAAATAAAGATTGATCAGTTCAGCCTGCCACTTAGTCTATAAATTGTTTCTGGAGTTTGGGACTACAAATCCGCACTGGAACGCCTGTCTGAAATCCACAAAAGAAGACAGTAGAGTGTACCAGCATGTCTGGCTTTATGACATTGGACTTTTTGCAAACTGTGCAGAATTGCAACCTCAGGTTGCATCGTCTCTTATCCCTGTAGCCTGATCTCAAATCATACTGAACCATATCTGACTCTATGGTGAAGACTATTTAAGAGCTATATGTTCCAACTTTGCAGAAGTGCAATCTTAGGTTGTATCGTATCTTATCCTGTAGGATAAAAGAGTCTTTAAAAACTTTAAATCCCATTTTTGCAACCCCTCAAACTTTGCAGACATTGTACCCTATCTGACTGTACTGTAATATCTTGAAGACCTGTTTGGCTGCATCCTGCAGCCATGTTTTGCTTCTAATTATATAATGCAAAATTGTAGATTGAAGAAAGTTTTGTCCTCATTTTTCCAGCCCTTAAACTGTCAGAAGTGCAACCTTAGAGGAAAATAAAGAGTTTTGATTCTTATTGGGGCTGGACAATTAATCCCAATTTAGATTAAATCACAGTTATTGTATCACATCATATTACATAACACTAAATTGTACAGCATCTGTCTTTACTGTTGCATGCCATTGATGAAGACCTTTCAGTCCTGACTTTGTGAGCCCTCACACTTTTGAAGAAGTGCAACCCAAGGAGACAGCACAGTTTATCATATTGGATTATAAAGCAAGAAAAAGTGCAGTACTGATTCAGGAAATCTTGCAGCTTAGATAGACTGTCGAATCGGGAGTATGCATGTCAGGTGTAAAATCAGCATGCTGATAATCTTTTCTGATTGTGTATGAGCTTTTTAAACTTTCTTCTAGTAGACTTATGTGTCGTGTTGTACCATAATATTGCTTTTAATTGAATCAAATTGTTTTGCATCATGACTTTGATTAATTTCGAACTTTTTGACCCACTTTTTTGCAGAGCAGAGTCTTACAGTGTCTTAAACAGCTCGATTTAGACCTTTTCGACCCATTCTTTCAGAAGTGCAGCCCTTGCAGATTATAGTATTTTCTTATAATGTCTTAAACTGATTGATTTAGACCTTTTTGACCCATTTTTTGCCAGCCTTTCAGCTTTGCAGGGATGCAGCTTAAAACAAAGGCGCGGCCCTTTAAGAAAACTGCTGCATCATTATCAGGCGGATTATAAGATTACTGAAAGAACAGCATCCTCTGGACATTCGGAGTCCCATTTCTTCCCGCAAGAACTCTGCAGTAAAACCCACATCCACACTTGCACATGCTGCTTTTGTGGCCATTACCGGCACGCTCTAATAGCCACGCTCAATTAAGCACACCTCCACCCAGCAGGCAATCAGGGCTTGTTAACCTGCAACCTCATTGCAGACTCCATACCTCGTCACTAATGACACTCTGCATATTGACTGTGAGTGCACCCCTGAATACCCTCCTGGCACACTGGCATGAAGTAGTGATTATGCTAATTGCTTAATTATTCAGGAGAGATAATAATTCAGCAGGAGATGATAAAATCTCAGTTGATAATTGAGTTAGATACCTAGGTAAGGATAATAGGAGATTTTATACAGCAGAGAAGCATAAAATTAAAGTTTAAAATTCATTAGATGTGTTAGAATAATAATGGAAGGACTCGACAACCTTGATGGAGCATCATTTAAAGGCTGAAGGTTAATTAGAAGTTAGTTTTTGAGAATTCTGACACACTTGGTGAAGGTTAAGGGGCACAAAAACAAAGAGCATTTTTTGTGCTTACCCTAAGTTTTTCATAGCGGTCGCTCAGTGCTGCCACCTGGTGGTCCCTGTGCCTTCCAACCAGTTTGCAGAGCGAGCAGATGAGCTGGTCGTCAGTGACACAGTACATGTTCACCTTCTCCTCCTCGTGCTCCAGACACTGGAGGCCCCTGAGGTGGGAGTCCGGCATGGGCTCGATGAGCCTGTGCCCGGTGAACGGCTTCTTGTTGGGGTGAGTCGCCCGCAGGCACTCCTCGCAGTATGACACCTCGCACGTCACGCACGTTTTCACCGCATCCTGCGGCGGGTCCTGCTCGCAGAACTGGCACTGGACCGGCTCAGGGGGGGTCCCCGGACTGGACATGGCGGCGCTGACAGGAACCAGCGCCAATCTGTTGCTCCCTTCCTCTCCGGGAGAGTTGGGCCCGCTGTGGGACGCAGGAAGCGGTAAAGGGAGCCCAGCTGAAGAGGAAGCCCTCTGGACTCTATCGATAATGTTCTGTAAGGTCACGTTTCTCTTTAGTCCCTCTAGTCCACGCTCAGGACTCAAGGAAATGACATATCTACAGGTGGGGCACTGGAAGGCGCCGATACTCTGAACGGACTCGTTGGTAGCGCAGTGGGAGATGAGGATGCGGTGGGCGCAGCCGAAGCACAGGCTGTGGGCGCAGGGGAGCAGCAGCGGGTCTTCAAAGAGCTCCAGGCAGATTGGGCAGGTCAGCTCTGACTCCAGAGTTTCCATCCTGCTCAGAGGAGGCCAGGCGGGACCAGGCGCAGCGTCAGCGAAATCCAGAAGAGCCGCTCAGCTGTCTGCAGGACGGAGACAGAGGGAGAGATAGAGGAAAGAAAGCAGAGGGATTTGTGATTAAATGGTGTGAAACAGCTTACCCCTTACTGCTTTCCCGAGGGGGGGGGGGGGGGCTTAGATCTCAATGGAGCAGACCATTAAGTGGACTAAAAAATCCACCACTTAACACTCTGCCATTCTCCAAGTCTGTGTGAAAACTGAAAAATTAGGAGTAATGGATGCCTTAAAGACCAGATAAATGGACTCTGATGAAAAGTTAAGTAACGTGGGGCACTTAGAAATTAAAATCAGCACAAAAACTCTCTAATTATCTATAAATATACTCATTTATTTCCAAAGTCATAGGAGTAAAAACTAAATCAGCCCACATTTTCACAAACTGTTTCTCTTCTGGTACTCTACAGCAGGGGTTCCCAAACTTTTCAGCCCGGGACCCCCCAAATAAAGGTGCCAGAGACTGGGGACCCCCACTGTGCCTGAAGCTGGGTGAATACAGCCATGCACATTCAAGAATAGCCATGTTGAGACAAGGCTGCCCATAAGGAGGGATAAAGGGGGAGGTTATCTATATCTCTTTCTATTCATTTGTGTAGTAAATAGCCTCTATAAAAGAAAATAACTTATGTTAAAAACATTAAAAATAGGTGAAAAATTGCTTAAATTAGTGAATAATTGCAAAAAAAAATGGTGGAAAATATGTTGAAATTGGATTTTTGAAGAACAAAATGGGTTTAAAGTGGCAAAAATTAGATAAAATTGGCCCAAAAAAAAAACAACCAGAAATTGTTTAAATTGGCAAGAATTGGCACAAAAAGTGGTAAAAGTGGATTACAAAGTGGCTGAAATGGCTTTTAAGTGCAAACAATTGAGGGAAAGTAAGTGAACTGGGATGAAAAAATGATCTAAAGCGACAAAAATGAGATAACTGTGGTTAAAATGGGCAAAAAGGGTGTAAAAAGTGGTTAATAGTGGAAATACTGAGGCAAAAACAGGCAAGAAGTGGCAAGAATTGGTTTAGAAGTGACAAAACAGGCAGAAAAAACGGTGGAAAGGGTTCAAAATAGACACAAATGGGCTTTAAGTGGCAAATATGTGTTAAATTGGCAAAATGGTGTTAAAAAGTGATGAAAAAGGGTTAAAATTTGACAAAATTGGTGTAAAGTGGCAACAGTGTAACTTAAAAATATTCTTAGTTGTTTTTATGACATCTGGAGACCCCCTGTCAGTGTCTCGCGACCCCCAGTGGGGTCCCACCCCAAGGTTGAGAACCACTGCTCTACAACACAAGAGACATAGATGAAGTGTTGATCACTGCCTGCTAGGACCTTTCTACTATAACGCTGACTTTGTTTTCCTCTCTACATTCCAGTAATGGCTGCTGCAGCTAATTAGTAACTGTTAATTGATTCCCTGCAGTGGAGCTCGTGGTGAAAAGAAGTATGACTAAAAAAAGTGCTGTGGTATGAAAATGAAACATGGGAGCACTGGAGTGGCCTGGATTATAACAAAGTTGTAGAATTGATATTTGCAGATCTGAGGTTCTAAAGGTCTGTGCAGGATTGAAGGCTGCAGGCTCTGTAGTCCACAGAATGAAGTCAGTTACTAATTAGACGGTTTAATTGGTAATTAGTGCACATGTCCAATCAAAACCCTGCAGAGGAGCCAAGGCTTGACTCTGCTGTCTGTCAGTGTGAGGCGTATTCCAGTGGTGGATCTAATTAGTCACATTTACTTCTAGTAGCCTCATATACATGCAGCTACTCTGCTTTTACTCCACTTAACCTTTCTACACTGTAATGCAGGAATATTCTGCTCTAACTGTCTGGTCTTGTGCAATATATCTCTAAGTGTAAATCCTTCTCATTCTAAATAAACTTCAAACTCCTGGGATGACCGTTTGGTCTAAAACTCACACTCAGGACCAGATTTGCTCCAATGAGACATCCTGAAGCCGGACTATTTAAGCCAGGAGCAGAGGTGTAGAACAAATGAGAAAAAGGGTACTGATTACCCGGGCCCTCAGTAGGGAGGGGCCCTTGGGAAGCCTGCAATAAAAAGTGTATTTTGATTTAATTTTTCTTAGTAATTAGTGACATTATTAAATCTAAAGTGACTAAAGCAGTGATCCTCAACGCCCATTCAAGCTGCCTTGTGCAGTTAAATGACACTTACTAGTATGTCCCATTTTGCCACTCTTTGATGCTTTTTGCCCATTTAAGTCACTTTTCACTCATTTTTTGCCACTTTGGGACCCTCTTTGCCATTGTTAACTCATTTTTTGGTCACTTCCCATCCATTATTTCCACTTTTTGGCTTTTTTTCCATTTTCTCCCAGTGTTTGCCACTATAAGCCCCTGTTTGACACTTTAATCCTGCTTTTTGCAATTTTTTTTGCCTTTTTTGCCACTTCTTGCTTATTTAAGCGGCCTTTTTTCAATTAAATGCCACACATTTGCCCTTTTTCCCCTCCTTTTTTTTCTGATTTTAGCCCAGTTTAGTCACTTTTCATTCTTTTTGGGACCATTTTTGCCACTTCTCTTAGTGATTGCCACTTTCTGACCACTTTTGCTACCTTTAACCTATCTTAATTGCCACTTTTCACCACTTAGATTGTGGCTCTTGTGAATGCATTTTTCAACAACTTGGCTATTTGTTTGAGCAGGGCTGAGTAACACTGGACTAAATGAACCAGACAACAGACTGAAATCTGCATAAAATGGAGTAAAATACAATACTCCTTCACCCATAAAAATGTCCAAATGGTGTAGTACAGCGCTGCAAAGTATTGCAAGTAAATTTGATTTAACCATAGTAAAAATGTTGCTCACAAATGGGGAAATTATGTTTCAAATGTACATGAAAATGCAAAAAAAAAAAAAAAAAAAGACTCAACATATGTTGCTTGTCTCACTGTTTAAGGGGATCCCTGTGTAAATTTTTTCTAGGAGCCCAAAATCCCTAGCTACATCCCTGGCCAGGAGTGTCAAAGTCAGTTGCGGATTCTGAATTTTGGCCTAACCTTAGAGCCTAAAAAGGTCAATATATAACCATAAACTCTCAAACTCATTTTCACTATTATTAAAAACAAACAAACAAAAAAAACCAAAACAAACAACATTGATGATAAATCATTCTGAGGTGAAAAAAGTCAAAATGGTAAATTTAAAGGCTCAAAGTCTGAGATAAAAAGTCAAACCTATTAGTTCAAAAGGTCAAAACATGAAATTTAAAGGCAAAATACTGTTTTTAAAAGGTAAATATTTGACATAGAGAGTAAAAATCACAAGTTTAAAAGGGAAAAATACAACATATAATTTTAAATTGTGAATCTTGGGGGGTAAAAAATGAAAAGAGTTGAAAAAGGTCAAAATCATACGTTTAAGTCAAAATGGTGGCATGCAAAATTGAAAATGTGAAATGACAACATTACTTTCTTTTCCCACCTACCTTGAATGTTTGATCAGATAATTTTACTTTTTTTTTTGTTTTAGATTTTTATAATTGAACAAGGATACTTGAAATCATCAAGGTAAAGTTTGCACGTTTATACTGGAGGAAATCTGCAGACCTGGTACCAGTAAGCTGGTTTTAGTAGAAAGATCTTATGATCTTGCGTGTGGGCCGGATTTGGCCCCCGGGCCTTGAGTTTGACACCCCTGGTCTAAACGATTTGTCTCATCTTGCTGAGCTTGTCCTGAACATGCAAGTCACCTCACCCTGCAGTCTTAAAACGTGGACTGTATCAATGCTGCAGTGATGAGGCTGAAAACACAGACACCGGTTAGCGTTTAGCACTCTTGGTTCTACCCTCAAAGTCTAGGAGATTTAAGAGCCAGTTTTCGGTTGGGTGCCTGAAAACAAACTGAGGCATAAGCTGTTAAGAAGGCTGTTTTTTTTCATCTTACAAAGTCTGCTAAGAAGCATCCCCACAGCTTGATGCTGCCACCACCATGCTCCACAGTGGAAATAGAATGTTTGTGATGATGTCAGTGTTTGGGGTCTTGTCTGATGGCCAAAAAGCTTCATTTTGGTCTCACTGGAGCAAAAAACTTTCTTCCTCTTGACCATGGAGTCTCGCACATGCTTTTTGGCGAACTCTGGTCCAGATTGAATCTGATTTTTCTTCAACAGTGTTTTTCTCTTTGCCATATTCCATCCATTTCTTCATGATGGATTTAACTGACTTAGACTTTTCAATAACATTTTCTCTGAGTGTTCTTTTGTCTTTGGGGTGTAATGGTAGCCATGAATACCGGACTTTCCAGACACATCAAATATCGATTTTCCTGAGGCTCCTTCTTTCTTGAGTTGCACCTGCAGAAGCAGTGGCTTTTAGGACGTGTGTTCCTGCAGAGAGAGAGCTAATCCCATAACAGCTGGATTGGCAAGCATGTGCTTTTTGCTCTTATTATTATAAACTAAAAAAAAAAACAGGAGGTCTGCGCTGAAACATCCCACATTAAGAACCCCTTATGACAAGATTTCCCTCTTCACTGATGTTAGGGGATGTTCAACGTGAGCTCTGTGACTTAAATGATAAATTTTAATGTGAAAGAACATCACTGAGATGAAAAAATTAGTGTCCCAAGGATGTTGGTTACATCATATTTTAACATCTGTTATCACCGAGTCCAAAAGTTAACTTTGAGCCGCATGTTTTTCTTTGTTGCTTCTTTATTTATGAACTTAGCCAGAGGGCTGCGAAGAAAACAAGTCGGGGGAGTTTGCTGATGTGAGGAAGTTTCACCAACAAAAAAGGGGCTCTTTAAGCTGAGATAAAAACTCAAGAAACACTTCAGGGGAATGGGATTGTTATGAGAAAACAGGGAGAAAAATCAACAAAGGGGATCTAAATAAGACTTGCAAATGTAAAACCAATTGTAGATAAAGAAAGCATTGTAAAGGAGTAGAAATCAATCAATTGCATTGATTAAACCTGCTGTCTGAGTGAAATGCATGCATTTTAAGGCAGGAAAAGCATCCACTGCAGCCTCTGCAGAGCGTTTTCTGCAGCAGATGTCACTGTTCACTGAGCTTAAATCCTGTGTGCATCCACGCAGACTGTGCCACACTCACAATAACCCTCCTACTAGTTCAAATCAACATCTTTATGCATGATTTCCTCACACCCGTTGCAAAAAAAACAAGGCCGGAAATATTCATTTGCAGCCCAGATGAGCTGCAAACATGAGCATATGGAAAAATACATGTGCACAAGGAAAATGTTTAGATTTATTACAAAAAAAAACAAACCTGTGCATCTGACAGCTTTGTTCTTTTCTACACAGATCAGAGAAGAAAAGCCAAATAGGAACATGAAGTGAAAATGAAAGGATAAAGAGTAACAAGAGGGCGGAAATTGAGAGGGAAAGATGGAAGTGATTCAGCAATCACACGCTTCAAATGCAGCGAGTGTTTGGAGCGACTGTAAACACAACAAATCCTCAGAGACGCACTCACATTTAAACTCCACACACCGACACAACCTCACAACAGAGCATCCCTCAGGTGTTTATACTACGCAGTGTTGACGATACATCAGGATGTTTGGGGCCGATGTAGAGATGCTAAAGTTACCGCTCTGCAATGAGGTTTAAAGCTAAAATATTGCATTGTTTGATGCTGTCGCCAAAGTTAATGCAAACAGTTGAATGTAGGATGATTTTTCTCCATGCTGGAGTAAGACAATTTCCATTTTACCTGACGACATCCCACAGAAGTTGTTTAATACGAGGTCGTAATTCAAACAAGTTTACTCCATCTGTTTCCATGACTAACTCCTCTGTTAAATTTAACATGAAATGAAAATGCTTCCTGCACTGCCGTCATTTTACACAAACATCTGGCCTGGAATTTTAATTTCCTTAAAACATGACTCATCCAGCAGCCAGAGGCAGAATTTATTCTGTGTCACATGAAGTGCTTGACAAATTTTGTCCCTCCAGCATGATGCACAGCAGGATCCTGAATGTAGCGAGGCTGCTTTTAATATTTTTAACTTTCTCATTCAGAAATTGCAAATAAAATTCATTTCCTAGCTTCCTATGTTTGCATAAATCATGCAAAAATGCAGAATCCAATGACTGCATTGCCGTCCTTACTCAGTGGTTCTCAACCTTTCCAGCCCATGACCCCCAAAACAAAGATGGACCCCGCTGTACCTGAAGGTGGTTGAACAGCCAGGAACATTCAAGAACAGTCATGTGCAGACAAGCTGCCCATAAGGAGGGATAAATGGGTGAGCTTTCTGGGGTCCAGCCAAACTGGGGGCCCATGGAGGTCAGCAAAATCCTAGTCCATTGTAAAGTTAAGCTGTGATATTGATACTTTATATTTAACCTGAAAAATAAACACTCTTATCAAAGAAACAAATGTCTTTTTTAATCAATTGTGTAGTATATAGCCTTCTTAAAAATGTAAATCCCTTTTGTTAAAAAAAAAAACTAAAATGAAATAATAATGGCAAAAAATGTGAAAAAGGAGGTGAAATTGGATTTTAGAAGTAGAAGAAATGAGTTGTTAAAAAAAAAGGAAAAATGCTAAAATGGGCATAAATAGCTGTAAAAGGGATCTAAAAAGTGGCTGAACATGCTTTAGATGGGTGGAAATTTGGTAAAATGGGATGAAAAATTGATATAAACTGGCAAAAAAAAAGTGTTAACTGACAAAAAAAGGCATATATTGGCAGAAATTGGTTAAACTGGCAAAAATGGGCATATTAGATAGTGAAATGTGGTTAAAATTTGGAAGAATTTGGCGTAAAAAAGTGTGAAAATTGGGTTAAAAGTGCCAATAATGGGTCAACAGAGGCAACAAGGTTTAAGTGGCAATAATTGATTTAAAAGTGGCAAAAACAGGCAGAAAAAAGTGGAGGAAAGGGTTAAAAATGGGCAAAACTGGTGTTAACTGGCAAAAATGTGTTAAAATTGGAGGGAAAAAATGATGAATATGGGTTTAAATTTGTCCAAATTTGTGTAAAGTGGAAACGGTGTAATTTAAAAAATATTCCTTATTTTTTTAGGGAATCTGGGGACCCCCTCTCAGAGTTTCGCGACCCCAATGGGGGTCCCAACCCCAAGGTTGAGCACCACTGTGCTAACTGACAGGTAGCAGAATAGTGTGACACCATCAGCAGAACTGGGATTTACATTTGCCTCGTTTTGACACAATGTTAAAAATACCTGGCTACCATTACAACATGAAGACAAAAGAGCATTCTTAGCAACTTAGATAAAAGGTTATTGAAAAGTTTAAGTCATAGGCTTTGAACATCAGTTAAATCCATCATGAAGAAATGAAGCAATATGTCACATGTGTAAATCTGCCTAGATCAGACCGTCCTCACAAACTGAGTGAGCGTGCAAGAAGGAGACGACTGAGGGACTACTCTGAAGGAGTTCCAAGCTTCAGCAGCTGAGATGGGAGAGACTCTGCAGACAACAACTGTTGGCCGGGTTCTTCACCAGTCAGAGCTTTATGGGAGAGTGGCAAAGAGAAAGACACTGTTGGAGAAAACTCAGATTCAATCTGGACTAGAGTTCACCAAAAGGCAAGTGGAAGAAAGTTTTTGGCCATCAGACAAGACACCAAACACACGATCCCCACTGTGAAGCATGGTGGTGGCAGCATCATACTGTGGGGATGCTTCTTGGCAGTAGACCCTGGAAGGCTTGTAAAGGTAGAGGGTAAAATGAATTAAGAAAAGCACAAAGGACGATCTTTGTCAGTCTTCACTGTTAGAACCTGATATGTTGGATATAAACTACAGACGGCAGAAGTAGTGGAAAAAGCCTTTTGTGCTTTCTTTGACATTTCCCACAGTGCAGGGTTTCGGCCCCAGGGTTTTGCTTTTTTTAGTGACCGTGTTAACTGGTGACTCTCAGCTGGATGCACTCATAGATGCTGTTGAAAACAGAGTAATTATGAATGAGTCTTTGTCAAATTATAATCCAACCAAAACAAATGCAGCCACTGTTGAAAGTCCCCAGTTTACACGGTCACTCATTGAACCAACACACCGATTTTATTTCCATTGTTTTTGCAGGAATTTTAACGTTAACTTCTAAACAAGACTTTCTCCGTCACAGCTCACTAGACGAACATATTTGTCTCTCTGCAGCAACAATAACGCATTATAAAGATGAGGATTTTGTTTCTCAGATCATGCAAACTCCACATAGAAACCCGGTACTAATCATACCACCCTGCAGCCTCAATTACACCAAAATCATCATAACAAATATTGACTATAGGTATCAAGAAACAGGTTAATACTAGCAAGGGAAATTCAAAAATTCAATCTTAGGCCATGCTGACCTTTCTCTTCACAACCATGGCATCTTTGAGATGCCGGACTCAAAATGTTTTGAGTGGTCCCAAACATCCATCCTGATCCTAGAGAACTGAGGTCAGAAAGTCCAAGTGCATTTTATTTACTCTCTCTCTGCTCAGGCTTCCAGCCAAATTATATAAACAGCAGACAGTATTTTACATAAGCACACAAAGTACAGGCGCCTAAAGTTCCTGACTGAGCTGAGAAAAGTTTGACATTGACGGAGCTCTGACAGGTTCCTGCGTGACAGCAGGGAAACCTGGAGGCACCGACGGATAAAACGTCTAAATCCACCTTATTCTGACAAAGACAAATGCACACACGCAAGCCTGAACGCTCGCTTCCACGTAGACATACACGGCTCCGCAAATCCAAAGTGGCAGGTGAGACGGGGTGAAATGCCTCTCAGCGCACCATAGGTGACACTGTTGAACCGTGCAGGAAGGTGACGCAGGAATTAAAGAGAGGGAGCGGATGAGGGGAAGTAAAGAGGTTTCAGCCTTGAGGAGAGTATTGGTAAAATCTAGTTGGAGTTGTTTATTTTTCCTCCAATGAAACTGTGATTCATGTCTGAGTTGCTGCTGTGTGAGAGAAAAGCCTGGCTTTTGTGCATGCTCTGTGAATTAGTCAGTACCGATTTTGTTCATTAGGGGGCAATGCTAAGCTGGGTGAGCGGTGAGAATCCTCCACTGTCCTCCTTTCCTTCCTGAGGCTTGTGCATGAGAGCAGGAACACAGATTTCATTTATTATGCACTTAAATATATATTTTTTTGTTCCTTTTTCTCCTCAATTCACACTACAGGCTGAGACTTTGTTCTTTAAAAGAAAATATACACCTCACATCAGTCAAAACTGAATAATTAAGCTTCTTAGCTACAAAATATAAAAACGTCAATACACAACTAAGCATTTTCAAAGTATACTTTAAGCTGGCTTTTAGCAGTTTGAATCTTAGTTGTTCTTTAACCCTTTTCAGCATTATCTTATCTCATTACTTTGAGAGCTAGAGGTTCAGGGATAGATTTAGGGATAGAGACGTAAGACAAAGCAGTTAAAACCAGTCGTTGGATTTGGATGGAATAAATAATGCCTATATGGGACCAAAAAAGGTGAACAACAACCACTCATTTGCTACTTAATGCCCATTTCTCTTCTCTCTTTTCTCATGGAAATGTGGGAGTAGGGGGACGTAGTGTATAATGCCATTAAAGCTAGAAAATGATTTAAAATGAGGAGGAATCAGGCCAATTTGAGGCCATAGTAAAGAAGGTTAAATATCACTCATTTCCTCCTTTGTGCTCTCTCCTCCCTCTGTCTTCATGACATGTGGGAGTATTGGAAGGTAGAGTATAATGTAGTTCAAGCTAGGCAGTGGTTTTAAATGAGAACTGATGCCTCTTAGGGACCAAAATAAGGGTAAATAACCACCACTCATTTTCTCCGTTATGCTCCTTTTGCCCTCTTCCCTCATAAAAGAAGTGGGAGTGGTGGGAGGTAGAGCATTAGGCAGTTAAAAATAGAATAATGCCAATTGTGGGTCAACATAAAGGCAAACATAAAACAGGTATTTCCTTCTTTATGCCCTTTCCTCTCCTCTCTCTCCTCATGAAAATGTGGGAGTGAAGGGAGGTAGAGCATAAGGCAGTTAAGAATAGGTTGTGAATTTGGATGAAGATGAATATTGCCAATTAGGGGGCTGAAATAAAGGTTTACAATGACCTTTCTTACTTTCTTTATGCTATCTTTGCCCCTCTCTTTTCTCGTGAAAATGTGGGAGTAGGGGGAGGTAGAGTTTCACGCAATTGAAGCTAGTTGTGGATTTGGATGAGAAGGAATAATGCCAGTGGGAGGAGCCAAAATAAAAGTAAACAAAAAAAAAACAACAAAAAACAACAACAACAACAACAACAAAAAACCCCTCCTTTGCTCCTTCCTTGTCTTTTCTCTTCTCTCTTCAGTGGATTTTGGTAAGGAGGAATCTTGCCAGTTGAGGACTGAAATAAAAGTAGCTGAAAGCCACTAATTTCCCTCTTTGTTCTCTTTCTCTCTTTCCTCATTTAAATGAGATAGTAGTGGGAGGTAGAGCATGCACCTTAAAACCAATCAGTGGATTTGAATTTGGAGGACTATTGCCAGTTTGAGGCCAAAGTAAAGGTAAACAAATCCCACACACTTCTATCTTCCTTGGTTGTTTGCAGAGGAAATTAGGGGTCATGGGCTAGGGCAGGTAATATCAGCATTGTCACTACCTGGAGCTTCCCAGTATGGAGCCTGGGTCCACTGAAGGTGGTGATGCTGTTTGGGCTGCTAAAGCCATGAGGAAGGGTAGGTGAAATAAAGATAGGTTTTGGTATAGTGGGTTGAGGTGGCACAAGAGTTTAATGTTCAGCCCCCTGGAGGAGTACTTGCAAAAGGAGTTCCCAGTTGATAGCCCTGCAATTCCCTGGCTCTTGCTGCCCATGAGTCTACGTAGTTGAGTTTGGGGGAGGGAGGCAGGGCGGGACCATGTGCTAAGGTAATTAGCATTGGCATTACCTAGAGCCTACATGCACAGAGCGTGGGTCTGTTGGAGGTGGCAGTACTGTAGCGATGAAGGGCCATGTGGTTAAAAATACCTAACTCAGCAGTAAGGCATTATGCCATATTTGAGATGAGCAGTCTCCTCACTGAGTGCTTATCCTTCATTAATGCACAAGTGTTTCAATCTTAATGTGTCATCTTTATTGCTTCTTTCCTCCGTCTCCTCTAGTTTTTGGTTGTATTTCAACATTTCTCTCATTTTAATCCCTGTCACTCCATTCTGCTGAGCTTTGAGTCATCACTTGGCCCAAGCAGTTGCTAACATCACCCTTACACCAAATTCTTTCCAAGTGATTTTAACATTATGCAGTTTCTCAAATTTGGATTAAATGATCAGGGGTTTGCTTTAGCTATTCCACACACTGTTACAGCTTGAGTTTTTGTCTAAGGTGGTGTTAAAACTTAGTTAAACTGTGTGAATTCAACCTTTCATGCCTTTAAGTGACATATTATTGGAGGGTTTTAGTCACGCTGATGCAGATAGTCAAGTTCAGTCACTTGTAGGTTGTTGTTTGTGAAGCCGAGGGGTGTTATTACTGCACTTTGACTCCTGAGTTGGATGATTTCTAGCTCTTAGGACATGTTGCCAGCATGGTGGCAAACTCTGTGGACTGCGAGGAGAAGTTCTAAGTAGGGAAACCCGACCTGTTTGCCAGAAATGCAAACTAAGCAAACTTAAAGACCTCAGTCCTGCAGTTGATGCAAACTAGTGAATACATCATGAAGACAGATGCTTTTGTTTCTGCATCTGCTGCTCCACTGCTTGTTTTTCTTCTTGTAAATTTTCACCAGGAGTATCAATGGGAAATGATCTTAACAGGAAAGAAGTTGTACTCTTAAAAGTACTAGTAATGAATGATTAAACTGTCTTTGAGTGTGATGGTTTAAACCTTTGTCCAGTTTCAGCCTAGCTGACTTTCTCATCCATTGTTGTTTGTTTTGATCTGAAACTTGCACTGCATTGTGCAGCTGTATTTCAGAACTGCAGTCACAGCAATTGTTGCTGTATCAATTCTGCAAATCTGTATCAGTACACAACATGCATGTGAGAATAAACTGCCTGAGCACAGATCTTTTAAACTTACACCTTGACACTGGTAACCTGTCCATTATTTTGGAGTCAGTTTGACATCTTGAAAAGTATGTTGGCAAAGTATGTGTCTTCTTATCATTGCAGAGTGTCTAAGCGAAAGTTAACAGTTCTTTCTTTTGTCAATATGCCTCCAGGAAGTTTGGACTCCAGTAAATGCAATAACTTCCCACACATAATACTTAGCTTTTACTGTAATAATCCCACTAATGTGATACATTTCCACAGTTGCCTGATGCAAACATAATAACTGCTACATCTGCATGAATTTATTATGTATGTTTGAAGGTAAAAATCCCTGTCTCTCAAAATTGTATGTAAACATTAAAAATCTAAATTGTGGTAGTCAGCGGGTTCAAGTCAGCTGATGTTCAAGTCACATAAAAAACAGACATAGCGGCCTAGTCTTCACCATGAAACAGGAAGTTTTTTTCAGAGTGTTGCAACACTTGGTGAGCCATGAATCTAAGCACAAATTTTTCATTTCAGAGCTCTACCAGTGTTTTAAGACTTAAAAACTACTTCCTGTTTCATGGCGAACAAAAAATTGACTATGTTGTTTTTTTTATGTGACATTAGCTCAAGCTGACTCAAACCCACTGGCAGTTATTAAAAATACTAGAACAAACAATGATGACCATTAATAAGTTTTAATGTTCATGTTACATTTGTGCGAATGCCAGTCAATACATTTGTGGGAAATTTGTTATTGCATTGACAGTCAACAGCTGTATTCGTAAGAAGGTAAAAATCACTGTCTCTCAAAATTGTATAAACTTTTCACAAATGTAATGTCAACATTAATAACTGCCAGTGGGCTCAAGTTAACTTAGGCTCAAGTCACATCAAAAAACAGTCATGGCAACATAGTCTTCGCCATGAAACAGGAAGTCTTTTACCGAGTCTTACAACATTTGTAGAACCATGAATCTTAGCACAAAATTTTCATCCACGAGTGTTTTAATGTTCAGGTTACATTTGTGGGACATCATTACAAATTTTGAAAGTAACATAATAAATCCACATGAATGTCAGTTTTTTTGTGGGGAATTTTCTACATTTAAGGGATTATTATGTTAAAAACTGCAGTTTTGTATTACATTTGTTGGCAGTTATTACTTTTGTAAGTGTTACAGCAGCCTGGGCCAAGGTGAGCAAAGAAAGTCTTGTCAAAAGTACAAAAGGTTTTCTAAAGGTAGTGGAGACATGCTGGTTTAAGATGTCATTAGGTTAGCTACAGAAGCGGACCTCCAGTCATACATTTTCATACTCCCTGTAACTGTGATGGCAGTTATTTACAAGCTTTGTTTTTTTTTGTTTTTTTTGAGATCCTGTTGTGATAACAGTCTATTTTCCCATCACAAGTTAATTCCAGTTGTTTTTTGAATGTTTCTGAGTCTTTATGATGATATAAAAATGCTATTTTTTCCCATTACAGTTGATTTATTGTATTACCATCAGATACCAAGGCTTGTTTTGTGTGATAAGTAGATAGTCTTTCAGGGATCTAAAAGATTAAACAATAGCCATGAGGTAAAGTATTACTTAATGCTTTTACAGCCCTGAGGATATGAAGATAAAAGTCTAATCTTGGGGGATAAAACAAAGATGACTCATCGTGAAGGGAAATGTGATAAATGAATTGTATGGAAGTCTCCAAAGCAGCCAAGCATCTTTTAACACTATTCTGCTATTCTGCACTATTTGCTGTAAAAACAACCAGTTATATCCTATTTCAACAATAAATCAAGTTGATTTCTTGAGCTTAAAAGCATAAACAAAACCATTCATCACCGTCATGCTCAAACCCATTAAGATAAACAGCATATTGCAGTGGTTTTCTACTTATGCAAGTAGAACACTCCCAGTGGCATGGCTGCAACTTCTTTGACCTTTCCCCTTGCATTGGTGGGAAGGTAAAAACTACTACTCTAGATTTTTGTAATCACTCAAAAACTCTAACAGTTTCCCACAAATGATAGACATTCAAGTTGTGGCATTTGGTTGTTGTACCCTATTCAAAACTGCCAGTGGCTTAAATCAGATTATGTTCAAGTCTCATCAAAAACATAGTCATGGCAACTTTGTCTTTGCCATGAAACTGAAAGCTTTTTCTCAGTCTTATGCTTTATCAAACAACAATGTGTGAACCGTGTTTCTGTACACTGTAATTTTCTCAGAGCACTTTTTGACTCTTTTTAATCCGCTCTGCTCAGATTCATAGCGCTACCAGTGTTTAGACTGAAAAAATGACTTCCTGTTTCATGGCGAACAAAAAAATTGCCTTTTTTGATGTGACTTTAGCTCAAGCTGATTTGAACCCACTGGCAGTTGTAAAAGATGTACATCCAAAAAGCATAGTAATGGCAACTTTTTCTTCACCATGAAACAGGAAGTCTTCAAATACAAATGCTTCAACAAAGAACAATGAGTGAACCATGTTTCTATACACTATAATATCCTCAGAGTGCTGTTTTGACTCTTTTTAATCCACTTTGCAAAGATTCATAGGTCTGACAGTGTTTAAGACTGGAAAAAAAATGACTTCTTGTTTCATGGCAGACCAAAAAATTGCCTTTTTTTGATGTGACTTTAGCTCAAGCTGACTTGAACCCACTGGTAGTTATAAATAATGCACATTAAAAAAACGTAGTCATGGCAACTTTGTTTTTGCCATGAAACAGGGAGTTTTCCTCAGAGTCTTAAAACACAAAAGGCTTCAATAAACAACACTGGGTGAACTTTGTTTCTGTACACTTATAATTTTTTTCCTCAGAGTGCTGTTTTGACGCTTTTTGATTTACTCTGCAAAGGTTCATAGCTCTACCAGTGTTTAAGACTGGGAAACCTACTTCCTGTTTCATGGCGAGCAAAAAAATTGATTTTTTTTTTTGATGTGACATTAGCTCAAACTGACTTGGCTACTGGCAGTTGTAAAAAGTGCACATCAAAAAATGTAATGATGGCAACTTTGTCTTCGCCATGAAACAGGAAGTTTTTTTCTCAAAGTCTTAAGACATAAAATAGTTAAATAAACAACACTGGCTGAACTGTGTTCCTGTAGATTATTTATAATTTTCTCAGAGTGCTGTTTTGACTCTTTTTAATACACGCTGCAAAGATTCATAGCTCTACCAGTGTTTAAGATTTAATAAAACAACTTCCTGTTTCATGGCAAACAAAAAACTGACTTTTTTTTTTTGATGTGATTTTAGGTCAAGCTGACTTAAACCTACTAACAGTTGTAAAAAATGCACATCAAAAAACGTAGTCATGGCAATGTTGTCTTCGCCATGAAACAGGAAGTTGTGATTATTTTCTACTTATGCCAGTAGAAGACTCACAGTGGCATGGCTGCAGTCTTTGTGACCTTTCCTGTGTTAACAGCATAATTTCCAGTACAAAGGAAATGCTTAGGTATGCAGAGATGCTCCTTGTTTAATCAAGCTCTCTTTCTTTTATTTCCCCAGTCAGACATTTCTTCACTAGTAGCCTAGAAAGCTACATTTCTATTCTTGTTGAGTACAAATGTCATTACTGCAGCTGCTGCTTTCAGATGCATGGCATCTTATTTTGAAATATAGCCGTCTTTATGGTTCTAAATGCCAGGAAATAACCTTTACTGTCAGAGCTGAAACATCACTTGTCACATATTTAAGCGGCTCTTTTCTAAACTTTGAAAACTTTGAAAATTAAACCCTCTTCCACCCTTGATGTCTCTTCCTGTTTACATTTGGCCAGACTTAGCCCATTAGTCTGCGCTCGACTTCTTCTAAATCATTCATTAACTCCGAGGAGGGCTGCGGCTCTCCCTTCCACTCATAGTTTAAGCTGTTAAAATTTTCATAGGCGCTCTTTCTTCTCCATTTTCTAAAAAGTGATTCGACAAGAGCACGAAACAGAGGCGAGGCAGAGTCTGAGAACAGAGTGTGGCTCCTTCTGCTTCCATTATACATGAAGCCGCTCATAATGCTGATTTATTTTCATAATTGTTAAAATTAGGGCTCTACAAAGAGTTTCTTCTTCTAATGTTTCACTGTTAAATTGTCTACATAGTCTGTTTTATTCTTTCCTTCAGGGGGATTTTTATTGCACTACTTTGTCCAAGCTTCTCATCAAAATGAATAGTCAACTGAGCCATCATCTGACAAATTGTGCTGAAAAAGTTATACTTCCCTGGCAGCAGGGAGCTATTCCGGTGCCAGATCACTCCCGGTAAATGATGTGACACGAAAGCACTCAAAAAAAGATTATAATAAGCAGCCAAAAGCTATTTAACCCCCCTTTAAAAACACATTTGGGTGGGCGGAGGGTTCCATTCGGTGAGTTGACGTGAGCGGCTGTGGCAGTCCGCGGAGCAGAACCGAGAAGTAGGTCATCCCTGTTGACCTGGCTCGTACAATCAGCATACACTCAGTGAGTGTGTGACGGTATGATTGTGCTGTTCCAATTCTTCCTTAACTCACAGGAGGCAGAAAATAGCAAACACACACTCACGGTGATGTTGGAAGTAAGCGAAAGAGGGCAAACCATCTGGAGGAGAGTGTAAACATGATAATATCTGCCTTTCAGCTGAGTGAAACGGCCCGTTTTCAGGCCAAATAACCCTGTCTGGTGAGAATTTCACGGCTTGGTTTGATATGGATGTAAGAAGGGAAGGTGATTGTGATTGTAAGAGGAAAATGTGGACATTTTACCTCTAAAAATGTAGATATTTTTGCAGATACAGATTGATTTTGTTTTTTTTGTTTTTTTCTTTTATTTACATGGGATAGATGACGATGACAGGACATATGTGGGGAGAGATGGGGGGTGGCATTCACAAAACAGCTCTGAGACCTGGAATCAACCAGTGCAGTGAGGACTACAGCCAAAGCAAGTGCCTTGGTCGCCCTTTTGGGCCACTTGGTGATAATTTTTCTCCTGCAAATGCTCTACAAGGGGTGCATTCTTGATTAGTAAATTATGTATAATTTAAAGGAATCTAATTTATTTCTGTAATCTCGCGTCTTCAGTAATCAGCAACTGAAATGGTTTTGCATTGTGCACATTTGGAGGTGCCATTTATGAAGTGATAAGCTTATACAAATGAACAAATGACTTAAAAACTATCCTAACTTTTTTGGTACATGGCAGGCATCAAATTGGGTATATAATCGTCTAAAAACAAAACATTGCACAGGTTTTAAGTGCTGCAATTCATCATATTTTGGTTTTATTAACATTTAAGGCAATGTCCCAACTTTTTTGGGAATTTTGTATAGGGTTGTCCCGATCAGCATTTTTGGCCTCTGATCCCGATCCGATTTTTAATATTGAATATCTGCCGATACACAGTCCTGATCCAATACTCAACCTAGATTAGAGTTTCAGTTTTTACTACTAGATATTTCAGACTTATTCCATTTAACTCAGTACAGCCAATATTGTTGTAAAAAACATAAAATCACATTTTGGCTCAGAATGGTGTAATAGCACGGTTTCACTTTAATTATCTGTCAAAAAATAAATTTACATATTCACTTAGTGTGGTGTTTAGTATTCAATCAAACAATCAAAATCCACTTAAAGTGGTCAGCTGAACGACCTGAGCAGTCAAACAAGTGAACTCAAATTACCTCAGATTCACTTAGAGGTGGTGTAACAGAGTCAATAGTCACAGTAACATATAAATTCAATAAATGAATTTTAAATATTATAATTCCACTTAGAAGTTAACTTGACTCTATTAGTCACAACAAAAAAACTGAACTCAGAAAATGAATTAAAAAAATCCGAACTCCACTTTAAAGTGGTGTAAACAGTTTAACTTGAATAGGATCAGAAACATGAATCAAAACAAGAACCTTTTTTAAAATGTAGCAGCTTAATCTAGGATGTAAACCAAAACATTAACACTGGAATAAAACCCAAATACGAGGCACTGTTGTAATTTCAGTGCAATTTCTAAAGTGCTACATCACTCCCCTCACTTTTTTTCTCAGACTCAGCAGTGACATGAGGCAAACATCTGAGCTCCAAATGTCTGAAGTGACGCTAACAGCAGTGAAGCTGCTTTTCGCTAGTATACTATCACGTACTTTGTTGTACAGCTCCACTAAAGCATGTCAGTAATGTAACGTGGAGACAGCAGGGCATAGCATGGGTCCAAATTCTCCACACGGAGATGGGCTGGTTGTCAAAACATTGAACTCGACCACTTTTTCTGTTTTCTTTTTTGCCTTGTCGCTCTCTCGAGGGTACTTGTCTGTTCTTTTAAAGTCCAGAGGTTGTTGCTTTGGTGAAGCTGCCTGTTGCTCTTATAAAGTCTCCATATTCCACTGCATGTTTTGATCGGAGATGACGGATCAAATTTGTAGAATTAAACGCAGCTCTGCTGCTACCTCGTGAAACGGTCTTGTTACAGATGCTGCAAGCCGTTTTTCCACACGGCTGACATTTTTAACATAAGAAAGCTAATGATGCTACCGCTGCTTTGTTGTTACTGGCCGGTTTACGGCCTGTCGTAAATTGTGCTCGATTTACGGCAGCTGACGTAACTGATTGGCTGGGCTGATCGGATCAAATTGCCGATCGCCGATCAATTAAAAGTGCTTAGTATCAGCCCTGATCCGATACATGCGATCGGGATCGGGACATCCCTGATTTGGTATTCTAAAACCCTTTAGCTGCCATTTGACTACAGCTTTTATCATGCAACCAGACATTACAAAGGAGGTTTTTTTTACCATTTCTATCTCTGTTTTTTATACTATCAAACTGCAAAATTGTTGTCAATAAAGTTTTTCAGTTGTCATGATGTCAGGGAAGCTTCTAGGTTATCAGTCATGTTAGTCACATGAAACATGGCCCTCTAGTTTCCCTCAGATTTTTGCTTTTTTTTTTTGTTTTTGTTTCGTCACTAGACTGATCAATCATGAAAAATATGAACAGACAAAATTTACAGTTTAATATCTAAAAATGAAAACGTACCTTTATGTACATTTTTAACGGGTAATTAAGTGAAACATTGTAATCAACACAAAGGTCTGGTGTGGGCGGAGCTTATTCAGCCAGTAATTAAGCCTTGTATCACCTGGGGTCAATTAAAATTTTAATTGAAGCTACGAATGGCAAAAAAGAAGGCAGAATTTAAAAAAGAAAAAGAAGAACCTAATCATTTATCTCCCACCAGGAGGCGCCAGCACTCACGCCAACCACTGAGGACCCTACACCAGCTAGCAGCGCTAACGTTAGCCTGTTAGCTTCAAAAAGGTAAGAGTTTATCAAAATAATGATTTTTTTCAGCGCTCTTTTCATTTAAAAATCAAACTCATGTTGCAGTGTTTTTTGCTGCTTTGTATTCTGGTGAAGTGACTCTTTCTTTTGTTATTTTAACACCTGAGGTGCCGACAGGTGTGGCTGCTAGCATGACGGACTTTGGCTAACAGCTTGTTTACCTCACTGTGGTAAGACATTTAATCATTTCAAGGCTATAAAACAGGGCGGTGTGTGGTTATTTTTACACATTAGTACATGCATTTTAAACACAGTCAAGCTGTGCCACGTAATATTCTAATTAAATGTGTTTACTGTTGACGTTTGTTGCACAGTTTTCATACTACAATGACGTTATAGTATGTGCTGCAGGTGTGCCTTATTTATTCTTCAAATATCCTACAGGCAGTGAGGCACCCTGGAGACGCTTTATGTCACCCATCAATCAACTCCAAACAGGTAGGACTCTTTTTAAGTGATATTAAGGCTGGGGTTTTTGTGCTCTCTTCATATGGTCATATGCAGAGACTGTGTGATTAACTCTTTCTATTCTGGTGAAGCCTGCTGCATGCACAGTGGCTGTGTATTACTCTGAATTATTTACATCATAGTGCTACTGTTGTATGCTCTGAGGCTCTGTGCAGTTCTCTTCTCATATTATAATAACAGCATTACACGGCAAAGTGGACTTTAAACATGCTGATGATGTTATTTCTGCATTTCTTGCATATATGTGGGCTGTGCAGAGCTCATCTGGAGCGTATTATCACATTCACTGTGACTCTGCAGTGTTGTTTTAATGCTTTTGTGAAGTTATTTCCTATTATAATGATTTTTTCTGCTTTGCATTTTAGCTTTATGCAGTCCTCTTTTATTACTCTGATGAATCTATTATGGTATGCGTCTTTATTTTATATTATTTTAAATGCTTTCCAGCTTTTTTGTTGCTTTTCTGCATATTGTGATGAAATGTGACATGCACCGTGGCTGTGGAGAGCCTTTGAGTATACTGACGAGGTAACTGTTTTGCTCTTGTGCTGTGCTCTCCTGCAGGCATTGAAGTGCTTTTGTAGTATGATGAAGCTGTTGTTGCATGCACCATGGCTGTAAAAGCATTCTGATATGAAGTACGGCTGTATAAAGTGAACTTTTCACATGTCGGGGTGTTCTGCGGTGCTTTTTCTGAGGCTTGTGTGCGAGGCTTTCTCCAGTGTGCTATACTGCTTCGTAACTTAGCATTATGGTATGCTATTGTGCTATGCAAGAAAGCTTTTTCACATTTTAATAAAGTTACCATGTTATGATGTGGCTTTGCAGTTCCTCTGACTACCCTGATGAGGTAGCCGTACCTCTGCTCTGCTCTGTTTTGCTGCATATGCTTTGCATGGTCATAGTATAATGGAATCACTGTGATAATATACTGAAGTTAGCTCATCAATGCATCATAAAGTGGACGTTTTCTCTGCTGCTGTTTTAAATGTGCCGATCAAGCTGTTGTGTTGCAGTGCTCTTTTTAATGCCTTATTGCAGGGGTTTTCAGAGTGTGTGAGAGTGAGCCTCCTCTAAGAAGAAATTATTCATTCGGTGGACCCGCACCCGCAAAAAGGATTGACATTGAAAAAAGAAAAAACAACAACATTTCAAACATTTATGTCTAATCTTTAAACATTTTTAACATTAATGTATGTGGATATTTTGGTTTGCAAATGTCCTTAAACATCTGCCTTTCCCTCTTATTTGGTTGTAATGCCATTAAATACCCCTTTTTCATATTTTTTTGGCCATTTTGCAACTTCTTTTTGCCACTTTTCCACATTTTTTCCACTTTTATCCTATTTTTACACTTTTTCACCTTTTGACCATTTAGGCTACCTTTCATCGTTAAATATCCCTTTTTTACCCAATTATTTTTGCTAATTTTTGTGACGTCTTTTTGCCACTTCCCCCCAATTTTTGCTCTTTTTTTGCCCATTTTTTGCAACTTTTTGTCCATTTAAGCAGCCTTTTGCCCTTAAATACAACTTGTTTCCTCTTTTTTGCCCATTTTTGCCACTTTTGACTGCTTTTTGCCCATTTTAGTCACTTTCCACTCATTTTTTTGTCACTTCTCATCCATTTCTGCTACTTTCTGACCATTTTTCCACTTTTTCTCCCCATTTTCACCCATTTTTTGCTACTTTTTAACCATTTTGCCATGTTAACCTTTTTTTTTTTTTTTTTTGCTACTTCAAGCTGTTTTTGCCACTTTTCACCTCTTAGATTGTGGCTCTTGCAAAGGTATTTTTCAACAGTTTTGCTCTTTGGTTGAGGGTTGAGGAACACTGCTCTATAGCATAGTCCCAATAGTAACTATAAGTCTATCTATTTTGCTCAGTGCACAGCAGAGGTTAGCAAAGCAAATCACCTTTTTTCAGGTTTATGGTTCCGCGCCTCCCCTGAAGCTCTGTGACGCCCCCCAGGGGAGGCCCGCCTCACACTTTGAAAACCACAGCTTTATTGTATTTCCACATATGCATTGTTTATCTAATATTCTGATGACATTATGATCATATGCAGTGCTCATTTCACACTCTTAAGGCTTTTTCTTCCATGCATTTCTACCCTGTGCAGCTCTTTATTCTTGCAAAGCTAATGTGACATGCAGTGCTATTTTCAGATTATTTCTTTTGCAGTGCAGCTTGCTCTGGGATTTTTTTATGTTCTGATGAATTTCTCTTGATTAGGCTGTGACTGTGCAGTGTTCTTTCTGTATTTGGTGAGACTTTTGTATTATTTACTCTCTGTGCCTTTACATAGAGCTTATGTACATTTCATGAATATGCATAACGAATGATGCTCTGCTGCAATCTGGGTTACATCTTGGTCGCCATACATCAGCATCTGCAGCAGTTGTGGAGTCAGTTTGTGCTCTGCATTGTACATTTTTGCATTCCAGTTCTCACTGTGCATGGATGTTAATATTTGAGATGGTCGACAGCTGCTGATAAAGGAGGCTTTCTGAGATCATCTTTACAAGATGTGACACATTAGACGTTGTTTACATATTTCTAATATTTATTCTAGAAATAGAGAAGAACATGACTACCCTGCTTCACTGCTCTAATACTGGCTTGTTGGCTTAATAATTAAACAGCTGTGTTTAATCATCACAGTGTAGCAGCATTCAAATATATTTTTTATGAACGTTCATTATTCACATATTTTTATCTCATATTCCTCGTCTGTAATGATGACACACAGTTGATGCAGGATGATGCTCACTTGTAAGCATATCCAAGAGTTTTTGCTAAATCCCCTGAAGATGAATGATAAAATGTCATCTACAAATGAGTCCTGAGGTGTCTGCACTTTGGGAAAATGATCTAATTGTGATTTTATTCACCCAACATTGCGATTGCAATTTAACGTGATTATTCTTCAGGTTCCTCATCTTATAAACCACTCTATAGTATAACACACAAAGCTATTTCCCCCAGAAAAATATATCGAATCTCCAAAAATCTGCAAGTAAATGTTCAAAAATTCTTGGAAAATAACTAAAAATTAAAAACCTGCCCCACCACCCAACAAAATCAAATCAAATTCCTAAAAAAATGTCAAATAAATTCCTAAAATTTTCATAAAAATACTGGAAATATATCAAAGCATCCCTCCCCCAAAAATCAAATCGACTTCTTAAAGATTTACATTTCTCAAATTTTCATGAAATTACCCAGAGGTTTCAAAGCTAATTACCCCAGAAATTTGAATCAGATACCCCAAATTTACAAATAAATGTTAAAAACTTCCATTAAGATACCTAAAACTTTCTAAAAAACATTTTTAAAAAAATTCAAATATAGTCCCCAAAAATTTACAAATAAATTAATCAAATTTTCAAGAAGATACTTTAAATTTTCAAAGCAAATTTCCCCCCAAAATTCAAATCTAATTCCTAAAAATTTCAAAATAAATGTATCAAATTTCTGCAAAAATATATACAAATTTCTAAGCAAAATTCCCCCCCAAATTTAAATCAATCTAACAAAAAAGCCTTATTGCAACTATTTTTTCCTATATTGAAAATTTGATATGAATTGTAATGAAGGGAATGATGATTTTATGGATTTCGTATTTTGAAGAAGACAAAAAAATACCAAAACAAGGAAGGTAGGAACTTTGTAGGTCACATTGCGATTTAATCTACATTTCGATTAATTGCCCACCCCTAGTCTGCACTCATACAGGTGGGCTCTTTATGAAGTGAAAGCGTGTACTTCTGTTTCAAAGTTCTTTACGACTTTAAGCAGCTAAATGATCCAGAGGTTCTCCCATTTTTCCGGTACATTGTTGTTAGGAATAAAGCTGCATAAAAAGTCATATTAAAGAGGAAAACTTTCACTTTTTCTTCAGCTTTCATTCAAATGTTTTAGAATATGTTAGAGTGAGAAACTGTTGCAGTAATGGTGGCAAGGTGTTGGGTTTGAAATAGAGACAGGTCTGTCACAAATGCCTGGGCTATAGTTTGATCCACTGACTGAACACAGAGAGATTCTGCTCTTTTAACTTTTTACTGTTAACCTTTTTTGCCTCTTTATTTAGGGGCCAACAAATAATCAGTTTAGTCGCTTATCGACGTGGATATTCAGCACTTGGCCACACTGAAGCTCTGTAAACACAACAATCCTGCGCGCAGTTTCAATGACAAGCCTGTCTAGTTTTAAAGCTGTGCCACATAAAAAGCCAGAGTGGTGAACTTTGATATGTTGGAGCTCAGTGCTGTTTTATTTCCTCTTATCAGCCATGTTGGCTGGGAGGAGGGACTACCTTTTCATTCATTCTATAAACCTAATCATGTTACTAGTAGCATTCAGGGCACTCTCGAGGTTCGCTGCGAGTGTTTTGCCTGCTTGTATTACGGACCAGTTAGAGGAGTGATGTCAGGCAGCTGATTGACCCAGAGCAGTGATTAGCCATATGCCTGAGGTCAGAGGAGACTTTGTTGTTAAATGTGTCTCTGGAGTAAAGTCCTCCTCACTGGCTAGGGACAAAAAATATATTAAAAGGAGAAAAGAGGTGAAGGTTTAGCTCCTCTGCCTCAAAACACCTCTACCATGGGTGGGGGTCAGATGTGGGCCCATCAGAGCAAAACCTATAAAAAAAAACACTGTTCAAAAAAAAAAAAAATCTGCAATTTGGCCCAGCAAAATGATGTAAATATTATAGTCTGGAACACTCTGGTCTTAAATTTAACTGAATTTAATAAAATTAGATCAAAAGCAATTAAACCATATAGCATGAATATAAATGAGGAGGCAACAAGCTTTATGCTATGAAGGAGGAGGCTGGGGTGGAGGCGGTGAAGCTTTATACCATAAAGGAGGAGGCTGGGGTGGGGGAGGTGAAGCTTTATAGTATAAAGGAGGAGGCTGGGGTGGAGGAGGCGAAGCTTTTTACCATAAAGGAGGAGGCTGGGGTGGAGGAGGCGAAGCTTTTTACCATAAAGGAGGAGGCTGGGGTGGAGGAGGCGAAGCTTTTTACCATAAAGGAGGAGGCTGGGGTGGAGGAGGCGAAGCTTCATACCATAAAGGAGGAGGCTGGGGTGGAGGCGGTGAAGCTTTATGCCATAGAGGAGGAGGCTGGGGGGGAGGTGGTGAAGCTTTAAACCATAAAGGAGGAGGCTGGGGTGGAGGCAGTAAAGCTTTATACCATAAAGGAGGAGGCTGGGGTGGAGGAGGTGAAGCTCTGCTAGCAGCAGCACAGTGCATTAGCATTAATGGCAGCAGGGATTAGTGAGAGCTATGTCACGTTTATATAGACAGCTGTGTTGAGAGGAAGAGCTTTGATTGGCTGAAGAGAGAGAGCATTTTTACTCTGTGGTTTTGCTGCTTTTAATTGAGTCATTTGTTATTGTTGATACACAGATGAACTGTTAAAGATGTAACATCATCAGAGATATAAACTCGACTGTATCGCTGTTGTACTTATTCATCTTTTCTCATTTATATTCCAGATTTTCACTGAAAGATTGTTTTTCTGCTGTAGATGAATGTTGGTAATGATATCGCACTGATATAAGTTAACCCTATTTTTGTAATTCAGATTCACAACTTTTGTTTTCTGGTCCCTGTGAGAACTTCTCTCTATAAACACGTGCAGACTTTCAGCGTTTGTTTTCCTCAATCTGTCGAAGAATTTTTGAAAGATCCCTCACCCCACTGCTTATAGGATTTTCGATTCAGAAGAACTATAATCTGCTTTCATAGCACACGATGTGGGATTAACCCCTGACCTCATCGAGTCAGCGAGAACAAGTTGTCTTTCCAGGGTCGTGCTTCCTGCGCCAAGGTCAAAGTTTTCATTTACAAATAGATTTTATCTACCCAAAAAGGATTACATCTTGTTCCATGTGCTGTTCAGACACACCGAGACGAGGCTGAAACACTCCCCGGGCATGTGGAGTTGAGTCAAAATATTTTCTCAGAGCATTTCCTCTCTAAATATTTGTCCGGGGTGTTTCTTGTAGGAAGTTGGCTACGTGATAAATGATGCAGCGCACGAGCTGGAAGCATTCATGTTTCTGGTGTGCAGAAAAAGCAGGTGCAGCTGATGAGAGTCTAGTTAGGAAGAAAGAAGCTCTAACTCCAATTTTAGACCAGTCTTTTAGATGTCAGATTCAAAGCTGAATAAGACATCAAACTCCCTCTCATCTCCCGGCGTCCGTCCCTCTCATCTTCGCTCCTCTCCTCCCTCTCAGCTGTTCGGCTGCTTCCTCTGCACGGCTAACAAGTTAACAACACAAACTGTTGCCACACACGAACACAGCGTCTTTGTCTGATCCCAGACACCATGCCATGTTGATCCTTAATCCGCTTCCTGCCACACTAGCCGTGACCAATCAGGGCCTTTCATGTTCAGAAGCGGTCAGTCACACCTAACAGGATTGGCTGGTCGTGGCGCGGGATGCCGAGGCTATTAGTGATTATGATAAAGGCTGACATTTGTGTTTGTGGGTTTTTGTGCGTGTGCGTCGCAGGGTCTGTCTGCTTGTTGTGACCCAGATTGGATATAGTGGCGCATGTGAAATTAGATGTGATGTTTGGGACCGGGGATTAGACAGGACAAAAACAAGTCTGGTGATGTCAAGGGCGTATTTCATCAGGGTGGATGATCTTTGCACCCAAGATACACACATGGAATCATAAACACGCTCTGTGTTGGTGAGAAATGGTTATTGTGGCCTCAATAAAGCGCCATGATTTCAGGAATCACTGCACTGCACTGACAAAGCAGTCATTTAGGCTCTTAATAAAAATAATACACAGCTTTACCGAGGGGATAACATAAGGCTGACAGTATATTTTTAGGCAAATTTAGTTAACACCTCCATCATGATCACAATTATTGTCTACTGCTTTAAAGTTCCCTCCAACTATGTGCTTAGGATCTCCTGGCAGACATGAAAGTGATTAAACAGAGGTTATTCCCCAAAGTGGTGAATTATCCTTGCAACTCTGATTGGATAATGAAATGTTTGCGGCATGAAAGCGGCCCCTGGGAGCAGTTTTCAGATGCTCGTTTATGCATGTATGAACAGAGCAGAGCGGGGCGAATCTAAAGCATGCAACATCTGCTTCACTGTAGACGGAACGAAGACAGAGAAGTAGAAATTCTATGCTACATAACTATTAGAGCTAAGCTGACACTTCACAGTTGTTTTTACTCTTTGCTGTAGTGATTTAATGTCACGGTATCACAAAATTTAAAGGGATCATGCATAAATGTGGAGTGCTACACTCCTCTCCCCTACAATAAGCCTGTAATGTTATGATAAACTCACATCTATGCACAGGATCACACAAAGATGCTTTTAAAAGAAATGGTAGTACAAAGACACCTGTGTCTGGACGGTCCAGTTATTTGGTATCAGGAGTCCTGGCTACCATTACACCATGACAACAAAGGAACACTCCAAGCAACACAGAGAAAAAGTTCTTTGGTCAGACAAGATGCTGTTTGGCCGACACAAACACACCATCCAACTGCAGGGTTTCCTCCAGGATTATTTGAAAGCCCTCCCCCTGAAATTTTGACATAACATACGTAACATTCCAAATATGTATTCCAAAGCTGTCAAAATAATGTTAGAGTTTAAATGTACGTATTCTTAAAACTGAAAGAAAATGACATTTTTTGTAGTTCTGTGAAATTAAATAACTTAGACGTGCCACAGCATCAACACACTCAAAAAATGTTTCAAAAAATGAAAATGATATTTTTTATGCTTTTACTTTGCCTCCCTCCTTAAAAACATACAAAAACAATTGAAGATCACACTAATGACAGCAGCCTGGGGATATGATTTGAATAAAAGACTCTTATAGTGGGATTCTGCTTTTATTACATCCTCTTGCAATTATTTTATCCCAGAGGAGCCACAGGTAAGCCTCAGCCTCTTAAAGTTATTGATATTATGATAACTTATAAACATTTATCACTCGCGTATTCAACAAGCTATCTTAAGTTCATTCATGCTTGTTGTCAGACCGACCCGCACTCATGGAAGGACACACAAACTATCTCTCCTCTGTCACACACACCCAACTGCTCCTCTCTCTCTGTGACTGCAGTTCACTTTTTTCCTTCCTCTCTCCTGTTTTAGCGGACATTTAGAAAGCAGAGTTGGGCAAATATCATGGATTAGATGAATGCCTGACAGTACACTGCTGTTGTTTTTTATCCAGTTTCGTATCGTAACAGAAACGAAACTAAAGTTTCGCCGGAGTTTTTACGACAACAAGCTATTTTTAGATCGCTAGCGTCTCATCTTCATCATGAGACACGGTTGATGATGAATATATCTACACAGGTTTACCACTAATCATCAGATTATAATCAGGGAAGTACTAAAAGAAGTGAAAGTAAATTATCAGCTGTCTGTGTGTGACGACAGACAGCAAGTTGACACTCTGGTGTTCGCTTTTCAAAATTAAGTTACTTGCAGAGCAGTGTCACACTTCATGATTACAATTAAAAACTCTTATTATGGTACACAAATGTGTGCAAGTATAAACAACATTTTTATATGGATCCATTCATACAACATTATTTACATTTTTAACATCTGAAAAAAAAGATCATAATTCTGAAGGCATGGTAGCTTTTATTTTGGCATGGCAGTGCGCCACGATCAATTACATGTAGCAGAAACCGTGCAACTGTGAAGCACCAAGGTGGCAGCATCATGTTGTAGGGATGCTTCTCAGGCTTTAGGTAGAGGGTAAAAATGAGTAAAGTCTAAGAAAATCCTGGAGGACCATCTTATTCAGACTGCAAGAGAAGTATGGCTTGGGCATCAGTCAGACAATGAGTAGAAGCATGCAGAGAGAGCCACACAGAAATGGTTTAAAGACAAAAAGGTGAATTTTCTGGAACGGCCGAGTCAAAGCCCAGGCCGCAATCCAATAGAGACTTTGTGGCTGGACTTGAAAAGGGCTTTTCACGCCTGAATCCCTGTGCAGCCTGACAGAGCTCGAGCAGTTTTACATAGAAGAATGAAGTAAGCATATCGGCCATGATTTATTCATAAAGTCAAACACCTGGATTCATAAATCACCAGCCAGGGCAACTGGGACACATCATCAATGATAAACACAGGATCATAGATTGATACAGGTCAGGCACCCTCACCTGAGGATAATCTGACCCTGGCTAGAGACCCAGTAGTTTGCTCTGCAGTATTTGCTGCAACAATAACACATGTCAGGACAGCCAGTGAAGGATTTCAACCATCCTCCATGTTTGTTTATTTACTAACCGTCATTTGATCATGCAAGTTTCTGTGGTTTCTAACACTTTAGAATTATTTTAAGATGTGAAAGTCCACATGTGTGACCTGCCTGGCATAGCAGGGATTTTTTTGTGAAGAATTCACCAGAAATAACATATATATCATTGAATATACAGAGCTTAGATGGAGCTATAATTAGCGTATGTGGTGACAGTATTTACAGCAGCTTCATTGACCACAATCAGAGCCACAGCACGTTTCTGCAGCCAGCAGGTCATGAGTTAAAATAAACTTTTAAGCAGCTGTGGAAACCACTAGCTTTATTATGATAATTTCCGACTAAAGGTAAAGAAAAAAAGAAAATGCATGCCCTGATTTTCTAGATGTAGGCATCTTTTTGTCTGTCTTTCAGAAGCAGAGTACTGAAAGAAGTGGCAGGTATGAGAAGAAAGTTTTTCACTGGGTTTTATAGAAAGAGTGTGTATTTTGCTTCAAAAGGAGCTATCTTGGAATCCTTTCCCACAGAATCCTGCTTCTTTGCAGTTGACCCCAGCTTAACCTGAACATGCCTAACACAACCCTGGTTCATAGACCACCTTGTATATTATGACACACATCATACCAGCAGCTTTGCATATGCTTGCAATTACACCAGCGTTTGTAACGTTGCATTTTTGCTGTATGACTCTGCAGAGCAGAGTGAGACTTGATGTGATCCAAATGGAAGGAATGTCAAAAAAACATGATGATATTGAACCTGGAGGCCTCTCTGGTGGCTGCTTTTACAAAATGATGTGATCTGACTTTTTAAACATCTGCAGGTCTGCAGAAGATTACCCCAAAAATCCCCGATGCATATCGAATAACGGGGACCTATCTGCATACTCACAGTCTGAAGAGAGAGATAATTAAAACCAAGACACCTGTGAAAGGTTGTTTACGAGGCAGCACACTCAGATAATCACTGATTATTATGAAAGGATAAACTTTAAAAGGTCAGGTTATTTTTCAGAGATTCAAGGCAAGTCTTATTTAATCACTTCAGTTTCCTTTCTGCTGCCTCAAGGAACAACCAGTGAGTTCTGAAAGAAAGTTTCATTATTTCAAGGTTAAAGGTACAATTCGTTCAACTTTTGCACTGAAATTTCCACATTAAAAAGCTACTACTCCTATGGTAGATATATTTCCCAGGAAACTTCCAGAGGTTTTAAAGCTAAAGATATGATAAATTCTAAGGTTTTTATGGGATGTGTCTTCTCAGAGGATCCGCTTAAGATGTTGCTGTGGAAATGCTGGATGCTAAAGCAAAGACTGCTTTTGAAAACTGACATCATTCATGTTTTGTGCTGATTATCCTTGAAAGACAACAACTATTCTCTGCCATTTCTGTCACCAAAGTCCCCCCAAATGCTTAACTCCATCCCCCTTATGCCTAGCATCTTATCTTGGCCAAGCCCTATACGAGACCTTTAGTAGACCGGGGAAGTCCTAGAATGCACTGCTCTAGAGACAAATTTCTATTAAACTTGACATATAATTTCTTATTCATTCATCCATACATCAAATTCCTTTAGAAGCAGTAAAATCATGGAAGCTTTGTGCTATAAAGGAGGAGGCTGGGGTGGAGGAGGTTATGCTTTAGTCTATAAAGGAGGAGGCTGGGGTGGAGGAGGTGAAGATTTATGCTTTAAAGGAGGAGGCTGGGGTGGAGGAGGTGAAGTTTTAGTCTGTAAAGTAGGAGGCTGGGGTGGAGGAGGTGAAGCCTTATGCTATAAAAGAGGAGGCTGGGGTGGAGGAGGTGAAGCTTTGCTAGCAGCTCCGTACTGTATATTAGCATTAATGCAAGCAGGGATTAGTAAAATATAATCTCAATCTCAGTGGTGATAAGACAAATATATAAAAACAAGGAAAGGATATTTTGCAAAACGGGCAGAATATAACTGCCTTGATCAAACCAATTTTTTGGAACTACAATTTGAGAATTACAATGGGACATACTGCTATTTGATTTAAATTCTTATTATTTTCCCAGCCCTAGTATCAGTCCTGACTTTCATAGTCGGTGCATCTCTAGGCTCTGGTCATCACTGAGGCCCAGCTGTATCTCAAAATTAATATTTTGATGGCGTGGAGTTGCCAACGGAGCTATCAAGACAAGTCAGGATAAGGTGCATGTTAATCCTCTTGAACATGACCTGCTCATCTGCCCAAATTGTTTCCAAGTACCTGTCTGTGGTCCTCCACACATGTTCAGCATCAATGAGTAGAGATGGCTTGTGAAATGTACAGGTGCTGGTTTAATCCAGAGAAGTGTAATTCTTCCTGCAGTCAGGTCAGAGTGAGGTCAGTTCCTACTACTGCATACGACCCACGCCAGAGTCAGAGACGAAGCGGAGCGAGACTCGGCTTTAAGCAGTCACGGTCCGGCAACACCGGGCTTCAGTGACAGTTTTCACACCAGTGCAAGTGGACCGCACTGAGTCTGCAAACAGACTGGAGTTCATTTAGACCAAAGCTAACAGCTTAGGTTTAAAAATGCCTGTAGGGGTGGTTGGATTAGGGTGTAACATGTTACCAGGGAGTGTCCCAACCAGTATGAACCAGTATGAATTTACAGTAAGAACCATTTCAATCAGACCAAAGGTGTTTAAAATCAAGCTTCTAGCCATGCGGTTGAGTATTTTTTTGCATTTACTGTAGATCAACCAGTAGTACAAGTTCGCTCACTTTTCATAAGCTTTGCATTAAAAATCTTAGTTGTCTAACTTTGAAGATATACACTCATGGAAGCAAAAGTAGAACTGCATTTCAGGATAATAGTGGTGAATGAAAAGGTAGCTGGAGGAGGTGACACTTGTTACAGCAGAGCTAAATTAGCACACTTCTGGCCCTGGATAATTGGCCATAATTAATCTGATATCAGAGCTAGGAAGAAACCAAAACTCCCTTAGATTGTAGATAGCTATCAACACTAGCTATGGCCCCTTCCGGCATGTTTTAGTGAAGCTATGTCATGATTCATGCCTGTTGTATACAGGCCTGCCCACAGAATAGGCTGGGCCCCTGATAAACCCAGAGAATGGACTCTCCCCTGTTGTGATTTAATGATGATTTCAATCTGTGTGTGTTGGATCAGTAGCATTGGTGCTAGCATCTGGGCTAACAGTTACCATACTTTGAAGCTAAACAAGAGTTAAGCTCTGATTGTGTTCTGATTTATTTGTGCCCTAACGGTTTTTCATCACTGTTTTCAAACATTTTGCCACATTTTGCCACATTTAACCCATTTAATTTAACTTTTTAACTACTTTTCACCATTTTTACCATTCTTTCCACATTAAACCCATTGTTGCCATTTTTTAACTGCTTTTCACTGTTTTACTGTCCATTTTTGCCACTGCTTTCCTTTCTTAGCTTATATTCGCTGCCTTATCCATTTTTTTTTCTCTTTTCACCATTTAAGTGCCCACTTTGGCCACTGTTAGCCCATCTTTTGCCACTTTGAACCCATTTATGCCTCTTTTAACCATGTTTGGCCCCTCTTTATCCACTTTACTAGACTTATTTTGGCCAATTTTGCCAATTTTTGCCTGTTCTACCCAATTCTTTCCACATTTTTTTCACAGAATTTCACAATTTTTTCCACCAATTTGCCACTTCTTGCCTTTATTAACCCATGTGTGCAGCGTAATTGCTTTTGTCCATTTTTCACCACTATTTTCTGCCATTTTTTGCCACTTTGAACCAATTTAGGACACTTCTGTACTTTTTTCCCCCAGTTTCTAACAACTGTCACACTGATTTCTACTTTTCTTTACCGTGATTCACTGTTTTTGCTATTTTGCCAATTTATTCTGCAATTATTTTTTCCTTCTACTTTACTCTCTGCTATCCTGATGTTTGTACAGTATGGCTTAGCTATGACATTACTTTCTAAACCGTTCTGTTTTGATTTCATGGGTTTATGTCTTTAAAATGCTTTTATTATACTACAGCATGAATAAAAACAGCTGATTGTTTGTTGCTTTGATAGGAGTGGTTATATTCAGATCATCACAGATGAACTCTACAGTGGTCCATGATTTTCCTGACCTCCTCGGCCCCAGAACGCTCTCCCCTTCACCACTGTTATGGGCGGCCTTGACTGTAAATATAGGGGGTAAGGGGAGCAGGCAGAGAGGACAGGCTGTAGTGGGGTAGCCGAGGCTACAGCAGACTTTAAATGAGTAATTTGTTATGTGGAGGCTTGTGGCAGCAGTGAAAGAAAAGCTGATAAAGTTGAGTGACCACTTTTCCTCTCACCAGGCTGTGAAGTCTCACTGAAGCGATTGTGCTTATTGTCAAAAGTTTCCATAGCAACATTACGCTCCTATCCCATGGGCTGGCGATTAAAGAACGCACTGGGGTGAATAAAATGCTCTGAACTGGAGTGGAAACGGGGAGGATGAGAGGATCCCAATCTGTCTTTGTCCTCTCTGAAGGATGTTTAGATAGCAATTAACAGATTGGCCCTGGAGCGTCTGAAGTGACTGCAGACGATGAAATTAACCAATTAGGAGGAGATTTGAGCGATACCTCTCCTTTATCATGCTGATATGATAGCAGGGCGACGGAGGTGGCTTAAAGTTCTCCTCTCTCAACACCAAAACGGCATCTTTGAGTTCTTAATAAAGCAGGAGCGCACCTTCCCCTCCTCCAAACAAAGTGACAGTCATGGCCCCACGCAGGAAAAGAAATGACAACACCGCCTACGCTATATTTATCTGCATGGTTCCCACAGTCAATCACAGCCCAGGCTGACAAAACAACAAGTATCTGAGAGCTCCGATGCTTTTTCTCAAGCCCGCCCAGGCTGACAATGCGACTGAAACGTGTCAGGGGAAACAGGAAAAGAAACAATAACAAGGCTATTGTTGCTATATTGGTCGGCATCATGACAGCTTCAACACAAGGCCTTCCTTCTGTGCTGTTTGTCGAGGCAAATCGGGGCTACATACCTCACATTCACAGGGGGTTTAGTCACTTTTAGTCGAACCCGGATCTGATTTTCAACTCCTTTTGGTCCGAATAAATGTGGACATTTAGGAGTTTAAAACCACGGAGGAGGCGGCTTCAAACTAAAACATTTCTCTGCTTTAGTCAGACTTTTATTGGAGAAAACAGCTCTTAAAGTGCCTTTATCCTTACATGTTCCATGTAAATGTAACTTTCAACAGGCTAAATAATCATTTCAGACTGGAATGTGAAGATTTGGAACAAAGAGAAGTTGATATGTGGGACATGTATTCAAGGAAACTCCTGAAAGTGTTGCACATGCCTCTGGTGTATTCATTTAAAGCATCTCCATTAAGCAGAAACTAGTTCCAGTGCAGCTGCCTTCCTTCCTCAGGTTTCCAAAGAATCTAACTTTTTAGAGTTGAATTTTGACTCCAGCTGAAGTCTGAGCCTTTCCCGGAGATTTGGAGTAGAAATCTTTGATGTAAATCCCAGGAAGCTGCAGCAAAATTGTTCTCATTAAACTCTTAATAGGTTAAATTTTGCTTAAATGACCCAAATGTAAAGATTTCCCAAAAGTTTTGGTGCAGGAAATGTCTGCATTTAGGATTTAAATTTAAGGAAACTTACACTAGCTTTTACTGTACATTTTCCCTCTTTTACTGGATTTCCCAGGAATTAAATGTTAACGGGATATTTCGGTATTTTTGAGGTGAATTCGTTTGAGGAACGTAGCAGTAAAGGTGGCATTAGCCTTCATTAATTTCAGTGAGAGAAGCTAGGCTGTACAGCATAACGGATGGGTACAGTTTCTCTGATTTAGTGAGTTTTTGTTAAAAAAAAATAGAATTGGGACACAAAACATGTTGGCTGAAACGTACGCACTATCTAAAGTCTTTAAAGCATTTTTATTTTAACCCAAAAGAGCCTCTTTGTTTTTTCACTATATTGCAATGTGGGCTTTGGCTTACGTGCTCTTGCATTGCAAAACATTGACAAGGTTTTCTGGGTAAAAATAAAATGCTTCAAAATAATTTTTGGTAGTGTGTTTGAGCCAACATTTTTTTGAGGCCCATTTTCTTCCCAAACCTCGTTCAGTTCTGTGGAGAAACTGTACCCATCTGTTACACTGTATAGCCCCACTTCCTGGCCAGTACTTAAAGGGGACATATTTTACCCTTTAAAACAAGTTTATATTATTCTCAGAGGTCCTCAAAACATGCCTGTGAAGTTTGTTGCCACAAAAACACTCCAGTATAGGATTGTTGCATGTCTAAAAATCGCTCTGTTTCAGCCCTGCTCAGAACGAGCTGTTTCTGTGTCTGTGGCTTTAAATGTTAATGAGCTGTTTGACTCCGCCCCAGTTAGGAAATGGATATGTCTTAATGGATGTGGCTCTCCTGATCTCCTCTCAGGATCAGCAGAGGAGGGCGGAACTTTCTTCCAAGAGGGGAGGGCCAACCAAACTTGAGGGCGGAGCTTACTTCCCACATGACATCATGAGGGGAAAATCTGAGATCTGCTTGTTTTAGGACACATTTTCTGAAAGGTGGGGGGGGGGGGGGTCTGATACTTGAGGGGACTGTGGATAGGCTAGAGGTTAGAAAAACCTGAAAATGTGATTTTTGCATAATGCATCCCCTTTAAAGGAGCAGTGCTCACTGAAACCGCCGTAGGCTAACGCCTCTTCTACGGCTACATACCACCTTCAAATGTACTGAAATATCTCTTTAAGTATGATGAAATGAAGCTAAATTTTTGAGGGGAAATTGTGGTTGTTTTGGACTGCAGCAAAAGTTGCACATGCATCTTAGTAATGCTTGAAAAAAAAATCATTTCTTGCAGCAAAAGTTGCTGCTTTATTTCAAAAACCTCCCCTCCTTTCTCAAGTTTCCCACTGATTTCACTTTGAAAAAGGTAGATTTGAGTTTTTAGTGTATTGTGAGAAACTTTTTGAAACTTCCAGACTCCCTTCACTTTTCCTATTTTGATCTGTTGCAGCCTAATGCTACAGTCAATTAAATTCATTTTTATTCCCTTTAATCTACACTTGCTACCCCATCATGACAAAGTGAAACAGAATTTTAGATATTTTTGCAAATTTTTCAGATTCCTCCATTTATGTTGAACTTCGCTGAGATGTTTCTACACCTGCTTGGCTTCACATGGAGTTTTTTGCATAGTTCAAGCATGCTTTTGTGTGTTTTGCACTGAGAATCTTCTGTCTAGCCACTCTGCCTTAAAGCACAGAGGGCTGCAGTGATCCTTCAAAAACTTTGTCCCATCTCTGGAGCTCAGTCAGTGACCATCAGGTTCTTACCCAGGATGGCCGGGGCGACCAGCTCTAGAACAGTCCTGGTTGGTCCAAACTTCTTCCATGTAAGAATTCTGGAAGCCACTGTGCTCTTGGGAACCTTCAGTGCAGCTGAAATGTTTCTGCAGCCTGTCTCTGAGCTCCTACCTTTCCAAATCATGTCCAAGGAATTTAATCTACCACAGGTGGACTCCAATCAAGGTTTAGAAACATCTCAGAGAAGATCCAAAGAAATGGGTGGAACCTGGGCCGTCGTTTTTGCAAAGTCAGTGTGTTTTTTCAGGTTTTATTTTTTATGACTTTGTAAAAATTTCTAAAATTCTGCTTTCACTTTCTCATGATAGTGTACTGACTGTAGATTAACAGGAATTAAAATGCTTTTATTGACCGTAGCGCCAGGCTGCAATGTAAGAAAATAGAAATGGGAATTCAGTGTAAATCCAAGAAACCCTCTGGAAAAATTGCACATGCATCAACAAAATGCATCTGTCTTCCTGTCTTGCTTTGCTAAGTTTCCCTTTAGTTTATAATAAATAGGTGGGTTTTTCATTTTCTACTAAAAGTTGAGGACTTTTTCAAAAGTTTTGGCAGAAAAATTGGGAAAAATTGTGGTCTAAGTCCAAGGAAGCTTTGGCAAAAGTTGCACATACCTTGCACACTAACTTTCTTCTGCCTAAACTTTGATTTTCAAGTTGATTTTTTTAAACTTGAATGTGAGGAAGTTGCAGCAAAAAAATACACAAACTGATGCATGGCTTTGCCTGGTTGAAACAGCCTTCCTCATACAAAAACCTTTCTTCCTCTCATGTTTCTCACCCTGTAGAGGCTCAGTTTTGATCTCAGCTTAAATTCAAAGCTTTTCCTGCCGTTTTGGTTTAAAATACATGGATGTTAATGATCAAAGTCCAAGCGAGCTGCAGCAAAAGTTTCCTACGCTCTGACTGGATGCACAGTCAGAGTTTCATTCATGTCTCATAAACCGCCGTCACAGCACAGTTGCCTTCCTTCCTCGAGGTTCCCCCATTGTCTGGCAGACCACTAGACCTGGATTTCCTTGAGCCCTGTGACCCCCCGAAGCAGGTGAGAAGGATCAGTGGCAGCACTGAGCCAGCTGTCCCACAGACACGCTTTATCACACATGACACGCATGCACACTTTTCCACACATGAACAGCCAAACACGCTCCAGCACACAGGAATGAAATAATCTGACCTTTGGGAGACTCCAGGAACAACTTGAACTGTGCGACGCACATGGATGCAAAGGGAAGACCTTTGACTTATTGCCACTTACTCACACTAAAGCACACGCATCCCTAAAGGCACCGTCTCCTGTCTTTATCCTCGGCTTCCAAAACACACAGTGGCTCTTAGAAAGTGGGTCACATAAAACAGTCTCTTACATGCCATGCCACCCCACCCTCGCACATTTACACACAAAACATGATGTTTGATGTGCATGATGCAGTCACATGCTTTGACTCCGAGCTAAAGCTGCAAAACTCAACCATTCAGCACATTCACAATCCTTTTCCATTCTAAATTTAAGAATAAAAGTTAATCTAAAGCCAAATATTGAAGTTTTCCTCCTGCAGAGTACAGATGGCTCCACCACACTCATTGGCTGAGTCCCGAAGCCACAGCTCTATCATTATCATTCCTGTAATGCTGGCTCCCTGCTTCTTCTCCTTATTTCCTCTGAGACTACAGTCAAAGCCGAGATGGAGGGTGAAAGCATGCAGGAATCCCCCAGGGACTCACAGACTTAAGTAAACTATAGAGGGCTACAGAGTCCCACAGAGACAGGCCAGCCTCATACAGTACACACAAGACATGACAAAGCCCACTCCTCCTCCTGCTCTTACCTTCCACATGATTAAAATCCCATCATTCACAAACAAAGTGAAAAAGAGAGGAAGAGAGAGAGAGAGAGAGGTGGGCGAGCGAGGACGGAGGCTATCTTTGGCTCTCTCTCTCCTCTGTGGGACGCAGTAAAAGCAGCAGGAGCAGGAGAAGCGGCGGCGAGCGGCGAACTTGGATATCTCTCCGGTTCTGTGTCATCACCTCTCATGACATGTTTCCTCCCCTGCCTGTGTAAGCCTTTCCATCCTGACCCGGCACACACACAGAGAGAGAGAGAGAGAGAGAGAGAGAGAGAGAGGGAGAGCAGGGCAAACTAGTGCACCGCCCCCCTCTCTATCTCCCCTCCCCTCCGCCTCCTCTCCGTCCATCCCTCCCTCCTCCGCTTCTCTGTATTCAAATCTGCCAGTGGGCTGCCCTGCCTCTAAGTAGGCCAATCACTGACCCACTAGGGGGCGGAGCCTGTGTGCAGTCAGATGTGTCATGCAAACATTATGTTGGGATTTATTGTAGGAACGGTCTCATGTAGTCAGTTTAAAGTAAATATTCTCTGGTTTGAGTTAGACTCAGATCTGGGCCGCCCTGACAGTCCCTAAAAATTCACCTGCTTTGATGGTTTACTCTTTTATTGATTTTATAAATCAAGCATGGTCTATATAATTTAGCTTTCTGACAAAAATACTACAAAAAAACAAGGTACTAGTGGATTATGTCACTGGTAAATCAGTAGTCATAGCTACCATTACACCCTGAAGACAAAAGGACACTCCAGGCAACTGTTGCCTCATTTACATGACAACGTTTCTGAGTGAAAACGCAAAAGTTTTGTAGCGTTTTGGCTTTCCGTTTACCCGGCAACGACGTTTTGGTGCCTGAAACTTTTGGGAAAAGGGCTCCAGAGCGGAAGTTTTTCAAAACACCCCCGTCTCCGTCTCCGTGTAAACAGGGAAACGGGCACTTTCTGAAAACGGACATGCGCACTGCAGCTGTGGTAAATATCCATGAGCAAGTAGGCTTATAGTGCATGTGCGGACAGGAAGCCCAAAGCAAAGATGGCCGACACCAGTGTACTGTTCGTGCTCCTCACTCTTTTGAATTTAACTGTACTTCTCCAACAAAGTGTTAATTTACCTCACCATCACTTGGATCAGCGGAGACGTATTTCATGCCTGCACCAGATTCTGACTTGACTCAATCTGGTGCAGGCACGAAAATCACACTGCCATCTACTGGCCTGGCATGTGTACTACATCATTTTTGGTGTTTTCCTCAGTCTGGTGTGAACGGAGATTGTTTTGAAAATATTGCCATCTAAACGTGGAACTTTTTGAAAACGAAGCAAAATGTCGTATAAATGAGGCCTCAGAGAAAAGTTTGAATCCTTTTCTAGGCACTGTACATGATCGGATATTTAAAGGAACCCTTGTGAAACTGCTCAGAATAAATGAAGTTTGTACACAGCATAAATTAAAAAAGTCATATCAACCTCAATAACTGCAATTTTGATGAATGAATTTTCCTAAGGAATGAAGTCGTTGCAGCTCTATATCACTGGCAAACCATAAAAAAAAACAACACCAAAAAAAAAACATCTTAAACTCCTAAGAGAGGAGATTAATCCATGGTTGGATTTATCTCTTGAAATTTGGTCTGAAATACCAACAGAGAAAAGCTCCTGCAGTGGACTCACATTGCAGTGGATTAAAACCTGGGATAGAGCATTTAAAGTTTATCAGGAGCTGCTAAATAGAAGAAAGTTTTAAAACTTAAAGAGCATTGTGGTCTGAATAATATTTAGAGCTTTTACTGAGAGACATTATATTGAGAAAACAAGATGTTTTAGAGGAGGCTGAGAGAGGGAAAGTGTTTGTTTTTTCTTTTAGAAACAGCAATTAGAAGGAAGTTAATGTCAAAAACATATAAATGCTTGGATGGTAATAATAGCTTTTATACTATAGATAAGTGGGGTAGACAGGATGATAATTGCATAACTATGGATGAATGGAAAAAGACTAAGGAGCAAAATATTGAACATTTATTGTTGTGCCAGCTGAGGTTGTTAAAAATATCAATGCTCTTATATTTTTTCAATACCACATCCTTTAAATATGTGCTGTTTTTACGTTCCATGATAACGATCGTTATGAAGTTTTGAAGAAAAAAAAAAAACCTGTAAAGTCATTTAGGACAAAAATGTCCACTTCCAAAAAACTGCTATAAAAACTAAACAGATAAATAATTTTTTTGTTTTTTTTTTTTTTTTTTTTTTTTTTTTTTTGCATGAATCTCTTAAACAACTCCATCCTGCTCAAAACTAACAAATATTCAACCATTTTGAGGATGTTAACCCTTTAAATGCCAGATTGATTACTAAAAATCAATGCTGCTTTTTTATGAAAAAAAGCTTAAAGAATGTGTTATCTTCTTTAAACCCAATATTGGTTGGCTGGGGAATATGGGGATATGTCCTTGATTACCCAAAATATTGATTTTGATGCATTATAAGTTTTTGTGTTGCATCCGATTGGAAATGTACTACCCTTTCGAGTCTTTTAGGACAACAATGTCCACTTCCAAAAACTGCTATAAAAATTTAACAGACTAGTAATTGTCCTGCTTTTTTTTTTTTTGCATAAATCTCTTAAACAATTCCATCCTGCTCAAAACTACCAAACATTCAACCATTTTGAGGATTTTAACCCTTTAAATGCCAGTTTGATTACTTAAAGTCAGTGTTGTTTTTTTAAGCAAAAAAAAAAAAAAGTTATCTTCCTGAAACCAAATGTTACATGGCTGGGGCATTATTTTTAAATCCAGCTTGAGTATATGTCAAAATTACCCAAAATATTGGCTTTGATGCATTATTAGTTTTTGTGTAGCATCCGATTTAAAATTTACTACCCTTTCTAGTCATTTAGGACAAAAATGTCCACTTCCAAAAACGGCAATAAAAAGAGTATACTTTAATATTTGTTTCTACATTTTTTGGTCAAATCTTTTGATCGACTTCAGTTCTAATCAAAACAGTTGATTATTTAATGATTTTCAGGATTTTAACCCTTTAAATTCCAGTTTGATACAGGAAGGTCATATTTTTTTCTAAAAAAATATGCAAAACAGTAATTATTTTCCAGATAACTAATGTTGGGGGGTGGGGGTGTTTTTATAAATCAGTCCTGGGGATGTCAAACATTAGAAAATTTTTTACTTTGATGCATATTAGTTTTTGTGTAGCATCTGATTTAAAATTTACTACCCTTTAGAGTCATTTAGGAAAAAAATGTCCACTTCCAAAAACAGCAGTAAAAATAGTATGCATTAATAGTATTTTCTCCTTTTTTTGCATCTATTCTTTTGATCGACCTTAGTTTTGATCTAAACAATCAAATATTGAAATTCTTTTTAGCATTTTAACCCTTTAATTGCCAGTTTGATTAAGGGATGGTAATATTTTTCCTAAAAACACACAAAACATTAATTATTTTCCAGATAACTAATGTTGCGGCCTCTTTACTTCAGCCTCTTTTGGCCCAAAGATGCTTAAAACTAAAAGCACTGTATGTCTCCTAGTCCCTTAAAGTTTTCCTTCTCATCCTGAACTGTGGACTGATGACAGCTTTACAACCCTGCACAAACACTAACATCCATATAATGACCTAAATATAAAAATAAAGTTGAAGTTACAGACAGACAGAAGAATGACTGCAGACACTTCTTTAAGTCATCCCTGCATCTATGATTTTAGTGCTGATTGCAAACTTAAAGTCCAGTTTCTTCTCCCAGCTGGAGCCAGACGCTGAGTTGTGGTAATCTGTGCGTCAGCGACACCTCCCCCCGGTACTGGTCAGCTCTGTGGCTCATTGGACAGAGCCGATGTGTCTCTGAATGTTTACTTTTAGCAGTTTAACCTGCAGCCCACCTACAGCGCCAGGCTGTGTGAGTCATGGGCAGTAAAAGATGGTGAGCTTACATTCTTAGATGCTATCATAACAGGGCACCACCTGATGGCTTACACAGTTTTACTCTAAGGCACTCCTTACACTCCGATTCCGCAACTAAACAACACTTAGAGACCATATATTTTGCAGTATAACTATTTAATCCATGGCAAAAATAAGCACACAGTATTTTTCTGCATTTGAAATAAAGAGTTTTTAATGTCTTGTTAGTTAAGTCATTCTGCCCTCTTGACAAACTCTCCTGGTTTCCTTGGGAGCTCTGACTCAGACATTTGGAATCTCTGCTAAAGAGATACTGTTGAATCATGCAGTAATATTTTCTCCTCTTATATAGAAGCCTGTATCACTGAATTTTCTTTCAGTTGTGAAAGCCTTTTGTCAAACTTTTCCTCTCCCAGTATCCCTTTAGAACAGTCGGTAATGATTCTGCCTGATATTTATTACCCTCACTGGAACTGTGACATTCACCATGACTGAGATCTCAGTGGTTTTGTGGAACAGAGGGCTGATGGGATTGAATCTTAGAAAGGAAGGGCTGGAAAAACAGAGAACATTGGAATAAGTCCCACACTCTAATATCTCAGTGGTTAATGTTGAACAATGCAATGAGTCAATAAATAGATTATGAAGTGATGCAAACATCCAGCAATTTAAGCTCTAATATGATGCACTCTAATGATCTAGCTTTTGGTACCATTCTGATCTGATAAAGATGTTAAATTCAAGCTCTTGAATATAATCTTGAAGTCGCTTGACTTGCCTACTTTCTTTGTGTGGTGACACTACTTCCTGTTTAATGCTGAGATTTGTTTATCTACAAACATGACTAATTTGGATGGTGAATATTCATGTGGCCAACATGGAGGACGTCCAGCAACTCTTGTCTTTGGGATGTTCGGCGGTACATAAAAAAACTATGCAGGGAAATTAACAGAAGGCCTCTGAGTTAGCAGTGGTTACAGTTGAGTTCATCAGTAATGGGGACTAACATTGGACAGTCGCAACGGAAAGGTTTGTTTTTCATTAGAAACACCAAGCTATGGTAGTAGCTACTATAGTAACAGGCTAACTGAGAGCATGTTCAATGCTCGCTGATACATACGCACATAAACTTGAGTTTTCACCATAGGGTGGGGCCGTGACCAGGGTCCAAACACACTCCTCTTTTTTTGCATTTTTTTGCAGTGAAAACACACCAATGATGCCACATAAATTTTTGTTGCTTATATGAATCATAACCAGACTTCACAGGGATGATCACACTGATCCTGAAAACATTCATGCATCAATATCATAACGTATTGCCAGTTGAACATTTGAACCAGTTCAACCCCCCTCACACCATTCAGCCTAGGCTTATGATTTCCGCTCTGCATGTAGGTCGTTATCAGACCTACAAAAAAACCTCTTGGACCCATGCCAAAATCACAACAGGAAGTCCACCAGCTTCATCTCAGTTTGCTTCAAAATAAGCCATTTTTATGGTACCCAATCGCTTTAACCTGTTGTAACTTTTGTATCATTCTCTGTTCTTCTGTAGTTTCTGCTAATAATTTCCACATGCAAATCATCTCATCATAGCACCCCCTTCTGCCAACAGGAAGTCACACAAATGGGCTTTTTTATTCCTCTTATGGTGCTGAAACTGTCAAGCTCGGATTTTGAACTGAAGTCCTCAGTATCACAAAACTATGTTTCATGTAGACACCTCACTAGCTCTCTTTTGATATCTCGCCAATTTTACAGGAAGTTGGCGTAACTCATCTGATTTCATTCAGATTTTACATGTATGATCAGGGTGTGCCCCTCTATACATTCCATGGTTAATTTCATGGTTTTGATAAATTGCCGATTTTACAAGAAGTTGTTGTTACTCATCCTATTTCATTCAAATTTCACATGGTTGATCAGGGTATGCCCCTTTACACATTCAACGGTTAATTTCATAGTTTTCATGGTTTTGATATGTCACCAATTTTACAGGAAGTTGTTGTTACTCATCCTATTTCATTCAAATTTTACATGTATGATCAGGGTGTGTCCCTCTTTACATTCAACGGTGAATTTCACGGTTTTCAAGGTTTTGATATCTCACCAATTTTACAGGAAGTTGTTGTTACTCATCTGATTTCATTCAGATTGCACATGTATAATCATGGTGTGTCACTCTACACATTCAAATTTTAATTTCATGGTTTTGTTGTTGCGCCACTTACTGTAAAATGCCAGTAACAACTATCCTGCCTAGATCACACCTGAATATTTGCATCTGGCTTTGTCATGCTGCCACCTACTGTTGACAGCCAGTACTACATCATATACAAAGTGTATATGATATGCTTGTGACTCCTGGAAGGATTCATTGCCACACATTCATGGTGGTGTGAGGGCCGTTCAGTGCTGCTTGCAGCCATAGTTTAGCTTTTTATCATCACGTTTTTGTTATCACACAAACTAGCACACATTAAATACTGAATTTTGATGACTTAATTTATGCATGATGCCTCTTTTTGAAGCTTCTCTTCTCTTTAGACGAGATAAATAAAGGTGAATCATCTTGTTCTTACTTTTGCTTCCATTATGACATATCCTCAGCTCCAGTTCAGCCTGTGTAATTTTTTTAATGTCTCCCTGCTGTCTCTTTCTCCACCTTGAAACTTCAGCAGTTTTGGACACGGCCCATAAAAACAAACCGTCTGTTTTTTTTTTATGCAGCCCATGAGGAAAAGCAGCTTAAATTAATCTCCAAGATGCAAGTCAGTGATTTACCCTCCCACACAAAGCGCACTGGCCTGCCATAAATGCAATCTTTGATCAGAAATCGTCAGCATTCATCGGCTGCCTCACTGTAAACCATTCTTTCTTCCTCATATCTGATTCCCTGCAGATGATGCTTGCAGGTCTGGCAATTGTGCAAAATGAAAAGCAGCATAAACCTCTTCCAAAAATGGAAAATGATCAGCTTTTACCATTCTTCACAGCTCTACAGCCCATATGATGTGAAAGCTTTTAGAGAGGGCTGCACATTGGTAGCTTGATCCCAAATAATCCCCAACATCTTGCCCTAAGGGAGTGAGTCCCAAAGTTGAAAGTGTGGAGCTTTTTGGGAGATATTTCTGGGTTGTCAGCATAATAGTTTTGACTGTAGGATTGTGGAGACAGATACAGCATGGCATTCATCCAAAATAAAGGAGTGAAGCCGCTTGTTTGGACCTGAACTCCAAATTTAAACCGATAACTAAAACATTTAGTTCGGTTAAAGCGGAGGGGTTTAAATGAAGCACAGAGCGGAGGATGGTGAGCTTTCTGTTTGGTGTTTGGTGAGCCTGTAATATCTTCCTCAGGCATTTGGATGTGTGTGTTGTGGTAGGGATCATGGCTGTGTGCTCCTGGCAGTTGGAGAGGGATCAGTCGAGGTGAGGCTGCTGCAAAAGAATGCTCTTCTGGAAAAAACGCAGAAGGAAAGAGTTTCCATCTTGGGTCAGTTCTCTGCAAGAGCTGGGGCACAAACTTCGAGTGTGCAGAATCAGTCTACTGAATCATGCATTGTTCTCTCACTACAGAAAACATCGACACCATGCACACAAGTAGAAGTATGCATTAGAAAGGAGTGTTCTTTTGTCTTCATGGTGGAATGGTAGCCAGGAATACTGATTAACCGGTGACCATGCTCTCTGTTTCTGTCAACTTGACAATAATCACCTCAAGCTGAGAGCTTAACTAGCTAGCATTACTGCAAATTCTCAGTGGCATAAACAGATGGTACCTAAAGAGCTGACCATGGACTTTGCTGATCACAATCGAAGTCCTCACAGGGGCACGGTTTAAGCCTTTCTTCCCTGGAAACAGATTACTGGTGCCACCTTTAATCCTGATTGTACAGTAACTTCCAGATTAGTCATGTGTAGACAGGTTTATTTTCATTAGGATATTAGAACTGCTCAACAAAGTCCATCCCGTCTCTTTCTCCTAGAGTTGTAGTCCACTCAGAGCAGCTTGAGAAGAGTAGATATGCTCCAGTGTAGTTTGGACTTCAGCATCGATTGTGTAGGTGTTGTAAACCCACATCAAGGAGGTTTTAACTGGTTATGAAACACACTCCAGTTTGAAGCGATGCCTTTGTGGGACCTTTGCAACCAAACAGACCCATCAGCATGAAGATGGACAATACAGTGATGTTATTTTTAATGCCTGTCAGAGGAGATTCAGGAGCAGAGATTTACAGCCAGCCTGGAGACAAAAACAAGACATCTACCTACTTGGTTACTCACATGTTTGGCTTTTATACCCATAGAAGAGGATAGACCTGGTCAACATGGCCTGAATATCGTATCTCAGTTTATTATTATTATTATTGTTTATTTTTTTCCCCTCCCTGGTAACAGTATGATATCACAGTATTACAAAATTAAAAGATTATGCACTGAAATGCATATTCGTGGATTACAATATGTTTGACTGGGAATATTGACCTGGATTGATAAGAAATATTGATAATACGTAGGGATGAATGAGATTATCAGCCTGATACCGGTATTGTCAGATGTCATAAGATGTTGCAGAAATAGGCAAGAATCTCCACTCAGAAACAACATGTTAAGCATGAAAACATGTATGATGTGACCAGAGCATCATTGATGGTTGATTCAGTTGTTGCAGTAATTTTTTGAGAAATACTGAAATAATTTTCTGATGCATGCACATTCAGTTTCTTGTGTACCATTGTGTTGAGCTCTTAGACTGCCCTAAAGTTCCTTTCCTGTTCTGTAAAAGTCAGAATTTGAACATCTTTCTGCCAAATCCCTGCAGATAAAAACTTTATGACTTCAGTCTGTCATAATGCAGATAGAGATTCTGTACCGTCATTGCTTGAGCAGGTCTTGAGTTAATTTCACCCTTGGAGGTTATCCAGCCGCTCTCCTCAGAATGAAAGCACACAGACACAAAGCCTCTTCATACAGGGTCTCAGCAGACGCAGCAGCTGAAGCTTCCACAACCGTCCTCTGTCTCAGTACCGCAAAGTCGAGCGTCTGCTTTTCACCTTGAACTATATGTTCCCATCTCGCCCCTGGTGATATTTCAGTTGTGCTTCTAATGACATTGTGCAGAATGAGAAAGAAATGAAGACTCTTTCAGGGCGACAGCCTTCTCTAATTTAGAGAATCAGCAGCTTAATGGAAGTGTTTAAACTCTTTTAAATGATTTAAATGGAGAAATGAAGAACTAAGAAGGTATTCTGAATAATTTAGTCCCCTAAGAAGAGTCTAAATTCCTCTTTTGCAGCTGGTATATACATTTATAGGCATACTTAGAGACTTTGGAAGTCAAATGAGGTTTTCAATTAGTTCTGGTCCACTCCTACACAGTGGTTTTGTGTTCTTAGGAAATATTTATGTGAGGTTTTAGTCCATGTAGATTTGCTTTCTTGGTCCTGATTTCCCTGACGCTCATGGTGTAGCTTCTGACCTCACCATGAAAGTAAAATCAACATCTCTGAGTTTTTACTTCTCTCTCTGATGCCGTATTTCTTTGCCAAAAGTTGCAAAAACAAAGCATCTCGTCTGCCTCGTTGGACCTAAAGTCTCGGCCGAGTTTAGAGGTCTTATTTTTTTACCACCAGGAATGAACGGAATGCGCCAGAGTCCGTCTCCCGTCTCGGGTTGAGACCATTACGGGGATAAAGCACGGCAGGGTTATGACCGAGGCCTTGCAGAGGGCACCGGCTCAGTGGGTAGTCCTGGATTTGCAGGATTTATAGCACACATAAGTGCAGATGCACCAATCTCACCACAACACTCTTTTAAATTAGTCCCAGTGAATTACATGCAAATGGACTCGTATTGTCGGCTGTCCGACAATGCAAAGAAGAAGCCTTTGAACATTTTTTACACACAGCCATTCCTGCAGCATGCATTCATCCTCAGGCATCTTTATGACTTGGATATACGGCATCTTAAAACCTCCTCAGTCGCGGATCTCTTATCATGGACGCTACATATACATTCATATTGCATGACTCATGGGAAGATGTGCAGCTGCTTCTCTTACATGTATTTTCTCCTGAGTGCGACCATGTTTCTAGCTCAGCCCAAAAAGAAGCAAAAATGTTGGGTGACCTTTTAAAAGTACTTGGTAGTCACAGCTAAGGGCCTTTCTGAAAATGCCAAACACATTTCCCCTTAAAGTGACCCCTGGCCTTCCGAGTGAGAACTCACGCGGGCGGTAAAGCGCTGGTTTCAATCAGCGAAGGGGAAGATGTACAGCTGGTACCAGCCGAGCTCAGACACAGCAGCTGCTTTGAAGCACAGTTTGGGGTCAAAAGGGAAGGAAAGTGGCAGAGAAGTTGTTATATTCAGAATTTCAGAGCTTTTTTTTTTTTTTTTTGCGATTAAGTACATTCTGTTATTGTGACTGTAATTTAGCCGTCTCAGTAAATAAAGGGATCCTATCAGGGGGAAATGAGGAGGAGGAGGAGAGGGGGTGGGGAGCAGGGGTGGCAGACGGATTAAGAGATATATGGAGCAAGAGGGGAGGGGAGGGCAGGAGATTAAGTGGAGGTGATAGACACTAAATTTAGCTGCAGTGTTTACAATATTTTTCTTTAAAATGAATCAGTGCATTTCAAAATAAAACTAATCTGAAATGCATGTACTGAGTCTGTTTGTGCCTGTGAGTCCGCGTGCTGGGTTAAGGAAACTCATCACCATGAGTAAGCACCCAACCCAGGGTCTGAGAATGACATAACTAGGCACCAAATGTGGGTTGATTTCCTGTAAGTGAGTCAGAATTTCAAAGTTCTGTGTGCCACATGGCACATGGAACTTTATGCCAAGATAGTCCACTATTCTTCTTTTTTTAAATGTAGATTTTTGGGGCTATTTCTGACTTTATTTACAGAGGAAGGCTGGATCGAATCAGAGGGGGTGAGAGACATGCAGGAAAGTAGCTGTTTAGCCCGTCGTCCCTGACTCTCTTTCCTTTGCACGCACCAAAGTTTATAGCTGTAGAGAGGCCTGTCTTCTGGCCTTGTCCTCATGTCTGCATTTTCAGCTCAGGTGACAGCCACCAGCGATTTAATATTCATAAAGTGAAGCCACAGCCTGGAGTAGATTCATCCATAGGGACTCTTTTAAAGAGCACTCTGAAAACTGAAGATAAAGTCCAGCACAGCAGTGATCCAGGGGGAACCAGAGACAATCATTCTTCCACACACAAACAGCTATAATATCTAGAATGTTTGCTCTGGTCTGTGTTAATTTTTGTCTAGAAACTCTACACACAATAACCTACAATAACAATGTTGTTTGAGATGTTTACAAATGTATTAAAAACCTGAACAAAAATCACATGTAAATAAGTACATGACACCCAAAGTTAAACTCAGATGTTTCCAGGTTTCTACACCTTAGTTATAGAGTCCACCTGTGGTAAATTTAGATGATTGGTCTTGATTTGGAAAGGCACACTGGTCTGTATAATGTCCCATAGTTCACAGTGCAAGGAGGTCAAGGAGGTTTGGAACCACCATGACTCTTCCTAGAGCCACCGCTACTTCACGATACTTTATGATACGATACTATACTTAATACAATCAGATACTTTACAATACTCTCTGATACTTTATGATACCATACTTTACGATAAAATTCTTTACGATACTTTGTGATACTTCAGGATACTTTACGATACTCTGATACTTTGATACAATACAATTCTTTACGTTACAGTACTTTACGTTACAATACTTAACGATGCTTTATGATACAATACTTTACAATATACTTTACTATATGATACTATACTTTTCTATACGATAGATTACTTTATGATACTTTCCAATACTTTATGATACTCTATAAAACTTCATGATACAACAATTTGAGATAATATTCTTTACAATACTATACGTTACAGTACTTACAATATGATACTTGACGATACGATACTATATAATACGATACAATAGAATACTTTATGATACTTTATGATACTTCACAATACTTTGCGATACTCTTTGATACTTTATGATACGATGCGATACTTTACAATACAACACTTTACAAAACTATACTATACGATAGAATTCTTTACAATACTTTGTTACTTCACAATACTTTATGATACTCTGATACTTTATGATACCATATGATACTTTACGTCACAACACTTAACAATGCTTTATGATACTATACGTTACGATACCATAAAATACTTTATGATACTACATGGTACGATACTTTACAATACGATACTTTACAATACGATGCTATACTTTACAATACTCTTTGATACTTTATGATACGATGCTTCATGATACGATACTTTTCAATTCTTTGCAATACTGCTTGGGCCAATTGCTCTGTGAAGAGAAGAGAGCCTTCCAGAAGCACATCCATTTGGGCAGCACGCCACCAATCAGGCCTGTAGCCAGGCAGAAGGTTCTCCTCAGTGAACGGCACATGACAGCCTGCCTGGAGTTTGCCAAAAGGACCCTGAAGGACTCTCAGACCATGAGAAACAAAATTCCCTGGTCTGATGAAACCAAGATTGGACTTTTTGACCTGAATGCAAAGTGTCATGTCTGGAGGAAACCAGGCTCCAATACCATCCCTACAGTGAAGCATGGTGATGGCAGCATCATGCTGTGGGGTTTTTTTTCAGATCCAGGAACTGGGAGACTAGGCAGGGACAAGGAAAATTAATGTTCAGAGACATCCTTGATGATAACCTGCTCCAGAGCGCTCTTGACCTCAGACTGGGGAAAAGGTTCATCTTCCGGTGGGACAAGATAACAAAGAGGGGCTTCAGAATAACTCTGTGAATGTCCCAGAGTGGCCCAGCCAGAGCCAAGACCTGAACCCGACAGAACATCACTGGATAGATCTGAAAATGTCTGTGCACTGATGCTCCCAATGCAACCTGATGGGGCTTCAGAGGTTCTGCAAAAAAGAATGGCAGAAAAAGAACAATCCAGGTGTGCAAAGCTTACGATTGGGAGAGTCCTGGTTGTGCCAAACTTTATTTATTATCTATTTATTTATTTAATGTTTATTTGTATAGAGACCAGTATGAAGCAAGTAAACTGTTGCCACACACTACAGCATTTGTAGCCTGAGCTAATTTGCAATGCCCGTCCCTAGCTGGGCTTTTAAAATACATAGAATTCCTAAATACACACAAACAGTCACAACATTAAAACATTAAAAGGCAACAAATTCACACAAAACAAGCACAACATTACAGAGACAAAACACAAACACATAAAATACATCATCACACAATGGCACAAAGTTAGAAAGGAAGCGTATAATCATCCATGACTGCAAGACTGAGTCCTCTTTAAAAACTGCTTCAGTCCAAGTTTAAAGTGTTCCTAGTCTGGATCAAGTTTGAGCTCTGCTGGTAAAGCGTTCCACATTTTGACACCCTGAACAGAGAATGCTGTTTGTCCCAGTGAGGATTTACGAAATGGCACAGTACAGTCTCCATGAGACGCTCCACGCGTTACAGAGCCAGATGCTCCGAGAGGAACAATGAGGTGACTGAGCACCTGGGGGCCTGATTATTTAAACATTTATGAATTAGTTTTAGGTTAGCAAATTTAATAAAATTATCAAAACTTAACATATTCAACTTTTTAAGAATATGGCAGTGATGTGATCTTATCGGCTTCCTATCCAGGATTTTAATCCCTCTGTTGTAGATCATCATCATAGGTTTGATTGTTGTAGGTGCTGCTTGTGACCAGGAGGTGATACAGTAGCTGAGATGGGAGAAAATCATAGTGTGCATAAAAACATTTGCTGCATGAAATGGTAGGCAGTCTCTGATAAGCTTAAATGTGTAAAGGTTTGCTCTAGCAGCTCCACAAGCCATTTTCACTTGCTTCTCAAATTTAAGATTGCAGTCTAATTGGAGACCAAGATACTTTATTTCCTGAACCTGCTCGATAGACTGTCCATTGATTTTAAGATTTAGCTCATTAGTTAGGACTGGTGACCGGGCCCTTACACTATTTGAGAATTCTGGAGGCCACTGTGCTCTTTAGAACTTTTTTGCAGCCTTCCCCAGATCTGTGCCTGTCCACAGCCCTGTCTCTGAGCTTTGACTTCATGGTGTTTCTTATTTTTAATACATTTGCAAAAAATTCTAAAATTCTGTTTCCACTGTGCCATGATGGGGGACTGAGTGTAGATTGCTAAGAAAAAAACAAATAAATTCAACTGTAGCATCAGGCTGCAACTGAATACTTTCTGAGCGGATCGTAGCACCTTATATTTACAAAATTCTATTTTAATGCTCTAAATCAGTAATACTCAACGCGTGGCTCTGGAGCCACTTGTGGCTCTTTTGTGATGATTTGTTGCTCTTTTATGTCTTTATTTGAAATAATTTTCCCCTAAAAATCCTTAAAAAGGTCAACTTAAACCTCAGAAACTGTATGTTGCAAGTTACATTCATCAGTTTGTTTCCCACTCTTATACAGTTGGCTTAAAGTCTCAACCTTTATTTTTTGGTTTGTATATTTCCATTGCACTTATTTGCGAATTTTTCCCCTTTTTTGCCACTTCTAATCCATTTTTACAGCCTTTGAATCCCAAGTCTGACACTTCTTTTGCCCTTTTTCACCAGTCTTTTTCTTCTTTGTCCAACTTTTGCTATTTGCAAATTTCCCCCCCTTTTTTTTATCATATTTTGCCCCTTCTCACTGATTTAAGCTGCTTTTTTCCATTGTATCTCACTTTTCCCCCCATTTTTGCCACTTTTGTTGATTTTCGTCTATTTGCACGCATTTTTTGCCTCATTTCTCTTGTCACTCGTTTTTTGTCATATTTTTACCATTTTTGACCAATTTTGCCAGCTACGTTTTTCACCAATTTTTGCCTCGTTTATCTTGCCTCTGCAATTGTCAAATTTTACCCCCTTTTTGTCCTTTTTTGCCCCTTCTTGCACATTTAAGATGCCTTTTGCCATAGAATGTCACTTTGTCCATTTTTGCCCATTTTATTTACTATTTGTTGCCACATTTTACTGTTTTTTTCACCATTTTTGTCACCTGTAACCTATTTTGCCACTTTTCCTCCCCATTTTTGCCAACTTTCATCCATTTTTGGCACTTCTTTACCGCTTTTTGACCATTTTTTCAACTTTAACTTATTTTTATTGCCACTTTAACACATTTTTGCCACTTTTACTGCTTAGATTGTGGCTCTTGCAAAGGTATTTTTTTTTTTAACAATTTGGCTCTCTGGTTGAGCAGGGTTGAGTAACACTGCTCTAAATCAATTTGTGCCAGGTTCGTCTTCTGAAGAGAGGCATCATGGGTAGCTTTATCTCTCACAGTGAGGGTTAACTGACCCTTTATGTATGCCAACTGAGAATAGCTACATGATCGGACAACACCGAGTTCAGGAGGTGAATCTACAGACATAAAAACAGGACTCTTGAGGTGTGTGAGTATGCAATCATGTCTCTCTGTGTATTTGAACTGACAGTTAACCCTGACAAACGCTCCCTCAGGGCGCTCCGAGTCAATGTAGACCATGAGCTTGTCTAAAAAAGGAGACCGTGTGCACATTACTTCAAACATCCCGGTGAGTCAGAGAATGTGAGAGGTCAGCAAACCATGGGAACATTTTGATTCACTGCTGGGTTCAAATCTAACAAGGAACATGGGACAACTGAGGTCAGAATGGAAGTAAAAACAAGCTCTGACTTAACAGTTAAGTGTGAGCATCTTTGCCCTGCTGGCTCCTGCAACAACAACATCTAGGCAGGTGTGATAAAAGCACATTCAGGACGAGTAGGAAAGTGTTCCTTTGCTCATTATGCAACAAAAAATTGCTGAAAAGCTCAAGGTCATTCCCTGTCTCTGCAAAGAAATTAACCACAGCATCTTCCAGGCTAATGCAAATGTTCCCGTGCACAGTCCAGCACACAGAGATGCCCAAAAGCACACCCACAATTCCCCCGCACACAAGGACACACACATCGTGATAATATAAACACATCCACAGAGATGGACTCATGCATACATACGGGTGTCAGAAAGCATCATCATTAGCTGTCAGCTGGCCCAATGTGTCCTCAAACTGTCACTAAAAGAGTCACGTCCTCGATGCTAACCCTCGCCCCAAACCAACACCAGCTGGCTCACCATGACAACAACACATAATCCAGAAGAAAACAGACGCAAGATGATGAAAATATCTGTGAAAATATGTGCCTACATTAGCATAAAAGTCATCTGAAAAATAAATATGCATGTCAAAAGGTTTTTTTTTTCTTAAATAGAGGGGAGAGTAAGAGTTTAATGGAGCTTTATCTGAGAAGAATACTTTAAAGAGTAAGCACAATAGGGCTTTAGTGGACAGCTTTTTATGTCCTCACAAAAATCACTCTTTTTTATAAGACACAGTTCAAGCCACTAACAGAGGTTTAAAATACTCATCACTGAACATTTAAACACCCAACTATGTTTCCTTACATAGACAGTGAGCTTTTTAGTGACTGAACAGTGCCCCTTTAGACGTTTTACTCATTTTATTAATTTTACAAATCAAAAATAGTCAATTTAATTTGACTTGATTAAAATTGCATGATTGATGAAGTGTATTGCATGTATTTCAGTGCTAGTCATCTCATAGTTAGTGAAATGAGGATCAACTGAGTGCAAGGAATGTGTCTCAAGTGTAGTATAAAGACAACTGTGTCTGGAAGGTCCAGTCAGTGGTTAATCAGTATTCCTGGCTACCATTACACCATGAAGACAAAGGAACACTGAGACTGCAGACAACAACTGTTGACCGGGTTCTTCACCAGTCAGAGCTTTATGGGAGAGTGGCAAAGAGAAAGACACTGTTGGAGAAAACTCAGATTCAATCTGGAATAGAGTTCACCAAAAGGCATGTGGGAGACTCCATGGTCAAGAGCAGTGTTGGGCATGTTAAAAAGTAATTAGCTATAGTTACTAGTTACTTCTCCCAAAAAGTAACTGAGTTAGTTACTGAATTACTCTACTATAAAAGTAACTATTGCATTACTTTCTTTAAGTTTAAATATGCCTCAGAATTTGGATTTTTTTCTAAGCAGGTTTCACACACCAGTTGCACAGAGTAGAACTGCATAGACAGGTACTTACACAGAACTTTTAATATTTATTGCACCTCAACAGGCCACAACTGGTAGACATACTGTACTTCAAGTATTTTCTTCATCGAAAAATATACACAGTGTAACAATATAACAATATACCAATTAAGTGCTTTTAACTCTCGTACATAGCCTACCTGCCTATCATTCCATTCAGTTCATTCTGTGTCACAAGTTTTTGTGAAGCTGGAGCAGAAAAATCCAGCTTTAGCTGCTTGGACGACATGGCTCTGAGCTCACGTTAGCCACACCCGGCCTGCTACCATCATCAGCAGTTTCAGTGTAAGCTATGTTGTTGCTGTAAGGAAATTCAGTGTCCTGTTAATAAACCGGTAGTTTCTGGTAGACTTTTATTTTGAAGGAAAAGGAGGAAGTGCGATGTAAAGTGTGTTGTTGTAACTTGACGACTGGACTGAATAAAGTTTGGACCATTTCGGTCGTATACCGTACTTTACGTTGTTTTTTTCTCCGTATACAGGTTAGGCGCAGCCCAGATTGCTCGGTTACATCAACAACGGTGTTTTTGGCCACTAGTTTTGTAAAAGCGTGTGCCGTTGAGAGATGCTTCATTAGATTAGAGTTGCTTACAACGGACATGGACAAACACTTTGCTTCGTGACATAAAGTACACTTCACATGTACGTTCTTGCCTTTTACCTCAAGGAGAATAAAGTAGTGTCTGTACTTCCACTTTGAAAACGCCAACTTTCCCTCCAGACTCGCCATTGCTGCAGCTTACCTCTGCTAGTTTGGGTGTGTGTGGCTGCTGTGTGGGTGTGTAAACTGAACGCTGCCTCTGATTGGCTTACCATGAAAGCTTACTCTACCTTAGCCAATCATCATGACTTGTGCGGTTGTCGCGCCCCTCCCTCCTCCCTCACCAAAGAAGAAAATAAACAGTTTTGCAGCTCCTGTGGCTGAGAGCCCAGTCGGATGACAGGAGCTTCAATGGGTACCTTTAGTTTATAACACGCCCCATTTTATTGCCGGTAACGGTAACAGCGTTGTAACGATGGAAATAGTAATTAGTTAGATTACCTGTTACTAAAATAAATAACGCCGTTAGTAATGCCGTTTATTTTAACGCCATTATTCCCATCACTGGTCAAGAGGAAGAAAGTTCTTTGGTCTGACAAACCAACATGGAGCTTTTTGGGCCATCAGACAACACTGCACATCACCGCAAACACACCACCCTCACTGTGAAGCATGGTGGTGGTGGCAGCATTATGCTGTGGGGATGCTTCTCAGCAGCTTGACTTTGACATTCTTGTAACGCAACACACAGTTCACTGGTTCTTAAGTGGTCAAGACTACAGACCATCCAACTACTCCTTGATGACAAATTGCCCAAATTTCTGATATTTTTGGCCAATCAGGTTTTGTAATAGGGAAAAAGGTTCTGTTTGATCCTCAGGCAGTACAAGATGTGACCGATCAAAGAAATAAAGTGGGTTTTGAAAGAGTTTCATGAACTTTCTGGTACAGCATTTTCCAGACTCATGGTCTTGATCCACTAAAACAGGCTCTGCAACCTATTTTTGGTCCTGATCCACCAGTTTTGGAACGAAACTATACAAGCACTTTAACAGCCTTTTTAGAATATTGCAATTTTCAGTCACTAGACAATCAACACATCTAGGGTATTGAAGAATATTTGATGCTGCTTAAAAAAGAAAATGAAAGGAATTAACATTTTCCTAATACCATATTACCTGAGTGTGGGAGGACAATGTATCGCTGTATTGATGTTTTGTCCCATCTCCAGTTCGAAAGCTGAATCATCCTTTCATAAGTGAATTTTGAATTAACCCCGTCTCCATTCTCTGTGTATTTCGCTGACCAGGCTGCAGGAGAAAAGACTAACCAGCTCCAAATCTCTGTATCCAGGTCATCAGAGCTGAAAATGTGTGTCCAGATCATGATGAGCACCGGAGCATCAAAATGGGACCATTCTAATGAATCATTCAGGACATTACTGACTCATAAAATTATACTTTCTAATTAAAGCAAAGTTTAAAGCGGGCAAAAGAGGACGAAGTCCTAATTTGATGGATACTTAACTTTACATTTTTCTGATTTTCAAAGCTTAGCTTTGAAGTGTCTGCTAGAAAGGCATATAAACTTCATGAATATCATGCATGACTTGATCAGAGCATCATCGGGTTTAAAGGCGGTCACTGTCACACACAGATGACTTTGTCTTCGAGGTAATGTCCTACTCAGGCATCTCTGCATTATCTATTTAAATTCCTACATGGAGGAAAGTGCAATGTCGCTGCCATCTTGTATTGAGTGAGGTAAGAGTGTGATGAGGCGTGGGGCATCCTCTTTACCTTTGAGCCTCGGCTCATCTAATGAAAGATATATTTGGTAGAAAGGAGGGTCATCATGCTTCTCACATTTACTAGGAAAGTACGGTCATTTGAGCCTTTCAGGCTTCATTTTAATCAAATCCATTGTTTCCATCCAGTTGGTGCATTAGCATGGAGTTCAGGGTACTTTGTTTTTAGCCCTCAGTAGATTTAATTTGCTGCCAGTGAGATGATGCCATGTTATGACACACAATTAAAAAACAGATTCAGCACAGCGCCACAGATTTTAAGGAAAGAGGACTTTTAAAACATAGTAGAACCTATTTAAAAATCATTATATAATTTAAAATTAAGAAAATGCACAAGGTTTAAAAATAAAAGAATACAGTAACAAAAATATATACATCAGTTAAATCAATGCAAGATTTATTTTGTAAATTGTGAAATTGAGACAGGTTTAAAAGAAAATTAAGGTACAACAGTACAGTATTTTTAATACGACAATACTTTACGATACAGTATTTTACGATATGATAGGATACTATACGATACCATACGATATGATACTTTACAATACGATACTTTACAATATGATGCTATACTTTACGATAAGATATCATACTTTATGGTACTTTACAATACTCTTTGATACTTTATAATACAATACAATACTTTACAATACGATAAGATACTTTATGATACTATACGTTACGGTGCTTTACAATATGATGCTGTACTTTACGAGACGAAATAGTACTTTATGGTACTTTACAATACTCTTTGATACTTTATAATATGATACAATACTTTACGATGCAATACTTTACATTACAATACTTTACAATATGATAAGATACTTTACCATACTAAACGATATGATACTTTACGATATGATGCTATACTTTACAATATGATATAATACTTTACGATGCTTTACAATACTCTTTGATACTTTATAATACGATACAGTACTTTACAATGCGATACTTTACAATACTTTACGATTCCATACAATATGATACTTTACAGTATACTTTACAATATGATGCTATACTTTATGATACTTTACAATGCTGTTTGATACTTTTTGATATGATACAGTACTTTACAATACATACTTTACGAGTCTTTACGATACTTGATGATACGATACTTTACAATACGGTAAGCTAATTTAGAATACAATACTTAACGATACAATAAGATTCTTTACAATACTTTGAATACTTTACCACAGTTTATGATACGATTCAATACTTTATGATACAATACTTTACAATATGATACTTAACGATGCAATACTTTACGATGCAGTACTTTATGATACGATACTATCCTTAACGATAGTTTACGATACGATAAAATACTTTACGATACGATAAAATTCTTCACAATACTTTATGATACTATACAATACTTTATTATATGGCACGATATGATACAATAAGTTACAGTATAATACAATACAATATGATATGATATAACAGGATTTGATGTGATGCAATGTGATACGATACAATACAAAATGATAATGCATCACAATATATGATATGATACATTACAAAGGGATACAGTGTGTTTTTATTGATACAATACAATAAGATATGATAAGATCCAATATGATGTAATACAGTAGGATACGATACAATAACATATACAATAAGATACAATACACTAGGCTAGATTAACATTCTGCACCTGATGCCTGTTTTCTACTCTACAGACTTAAAGAAATGTCACATCATGTGTCTGTGACCTTTAAGTTGAATCTCTCCAATCTGGTGCCAATGATTCAATCAGCCAAGCCCAGACTGCCCCAGCTGGGACCCGGATCCCTGCCATATGCACCACAACGCTTTAATAACACTGCACTGCAGCTTGAGAACCAGAAAAAAAAAGGTGCCGCTTTATTATTTGGATCCCCAGTGGTACTAGGAAGTATTCTGTGACAAAGTTTTAGGAGCCGTTATTTTAAAGTCACATACCGCTGCTTTAGATGAATCTCCCGCTGTGAAAAAAATTGACTTTTTCCCAGGTGTGCCATGTGAAGGCGTGAAGCATGAATAAGTTATAAGTGAGAGTCAGGCTCCCCCTGCCCTCGTCCCTGCAGGTTAGCACAGATCTGTGTGTGCGGTTTAATGTATTGCAATGTGTAATGCACTATAATCCTCAAGGCAGTAGAGAACACCGTGATTTATGGGCCTGACTGGGTTCACACAATTAAACATTATGATAAATGCAAGAAGGAGGAAGCAGAAACTTACTACTGTGCTTCTAAAAGTTAATGTGTTTGCTATGGGAGTAAAAATAATCACACATGCTAGCTAACGATGCTGGTATGGAGTAGGAAGCCAGTGAGAGCAATCCTAGCATTAATCAAACCACATGCATTTTGTATGAAGCTTGGGAGGGGGTTCATACGCTGTGACGACTGCGTAAGACAGCTATGAATTATATATGGAATAAATGATGCTCTCAGTTGGATCATTAATGACTGAATTATTAATCCCGTCTTTTGGGGCTCAGGTGTTATTTTAATAATCCTAAAAAATCCTTTTTGATACGATTAGCACTTCTGAAAGAATCAGCCTCCAGTTTGTCTTACCTTTAATAAATCTTAACTGGTAAGGAACCAGCCTTGACTTAAGCTCTGCAGTGATTTTCAAACATACTTCAAGGCTGGCTAATACGGAGTACATATGGAGGCAAACACACTTTAAAGTGAAGCTTAATGCCATTTATTTCTGCTGGCATATACACATAAAGCTTCTGAATGACAGAAGTAGGGCATGCAGCCATCATGGCACTTCTGATGAATGATGATTGATGCCGTGGCAAGGTGCTAAACATAAATCATCACCAAGGGAATGTCTACACGGGTGCACTTAAAAAAAAAAAAAAAAATAGAGCGTTATGAAAAAGTTAATATTTTCCTGTGATTTAACCCTCAGGCTCTCCTTTGATTATTATGCTGGGATGAGGATATCTGACAAAACATTTGTTTTTAAAAGGAATTTAAGAATTTCTGATTCCATCTGTGGTGACAAAATTTTCCACTGTGTTGACAAAAAACTGATAGACTTCCCCCTTGGGCCCTTTTTGGCCCCACTGGCTAAACCAGTGGTTTTCAAACTTTTTTCACCCAAGGCACACCTAGGGTTAAGCCAGAATCTCAAGGCACACCTTATTTAAATTGATACAAAATAGACTTTTTAAATAATGTTACAGTCAAGGTGGCCAATAAGAAGAGATAAAGGGGAGAGCTTTCTGGGGTCCAGACAACTGGTAGATAATGGAGATGGCAAGAATGAGCAAAAGGTGGCAAAGTTGGGTTAAAGGTGATGAAAAAACATGCAAAATTGGGAAAAAAATGGCTAATCAAAGTCAGAAATGGGTGAAAATTGGTCAAAAGTGGCCAACCAATGGGTTGAAATTGGCAAAACTTGTTGAAAGTGTCAAAATAGTGGCAAAAATGGGTTATAATTGGTCTAAAAGGATAAACCATGTAAAAAAGTGGTAAAAATGGGATTGAAGTGATAAGAAAAAGGGCAAAAGTGGGCAAAAAGTGGCAAAAAGGGTTAAAGTTACTACAAGGTGGTAAGAAGGGGTTAAAAGTGATGCCACTTTTAGGTCCCAACCCACCAGTTGAGAATCACTAGGCCACTCATCATCAACTCATCATCAACTGGAGGCCCAGGGGCCACATCAGGCCCCCCACAGCTCCCAGTCCAGCCCCCAGAAGCTTGATCAAATTCAGGAATAGTGCAGAGGAACAAAATATATTGATGTATTTAGGGTATCTTTCATGATCCCTACAGATATTAAATAACTCCAAAAATAAGATTGAAACCTTTTTTTTTTTTAAGATTGACTTAATGTTTGATCAGTTTTACAAAAATCCAGCTACTATTAACCATTTAGCAAATAAGATGCCTGACACTCTCTTAAGTCCATTCTTTATAAAAGCAGCACATTTCTGCGTGCATTTAAGTTTTGGGGGTTTGAGAGTTTATGTTTCACTGCCTCAGAATTAAAACAGAAAATAGCTTTTCCTTCATGTGTTTTTTCACCAATGGGGACGCAGCATTTTCACATCAAACTACATGACATGTGGCTTAAATATCTCAATCGCCCCTTGTGGCTTGCTGCAGGGATTTATCTGTGTGAATAGGGACTGAGTTCACCGCTACATTTTAAAGAAAATAACATTATTTAGACAAAAAGGTTTCTTTTATTTAGGTCATTTAACACGCCAGCCCTCACATTGTCTGCAAAGACATAAGCTGGCCCACAAATGTAGTTGATGACCCCTGCACTGGGCCATCTGCACCCCCGAAATACAAAGTTTTTTTATGTTTAGTATTTATAGATATATCGAGTGACCTAAAAGGGCCTTAAGGGGAAAAGTGTGACTTTTTAAAGGGTTCCAGAGGGTTAATTCAAAGAATTTAAATTCTATTTGTTCTAGATTCATCTCATATAATCTTGGTGGCTTACAGCTCAAAAAAAAGTAAAATCCTTTGTCTCAAAATCATAGAACAACACAAAAACCAGTCCAAAAAAAAAAAAAAGGATTTATAATACAGAAATACTGACCTTCTGGAAAATGGTGCTTATTGATGCACTTGGTAATCATTTGAGGCTCCTTTTGCACTAATTTCTGCATCAATGCGGCGTTGCATGGAGCCAATCAGCCCATGGCCCTGCTGGGGTGTTATGAAGGTCAGGTTGCTCTGATCGCAGCCTTCAGCTCATCCTGATTGTTCATCTTCCAGAGATTCTCTGTAGGGTTCAGGTCCACCCAGTTGGCTGGCCAGTCAAACACAGTAATACCAGTAAGCCAGTTTGTGGTAGTTCTGGCTTCACTGTGGACAGGAGCAAGCATGTAGGGCTCTAAAATCTCTTGGTAGATGGCTGACAGCGTTGACTCTGGACTTCCTTAAGACCAGTGGATCTCCAACCCATCACTTACTGTGGAAACTGAAAGTCCTGGACTTCATGCACCTTGGACTCTGTGCCGGAGTCTAAGTCAAATTAACCTTTATCTAAAAACAGGACTTTGGACCCCTGAGCAAAAAGTCTAAATGGATTCAAAGTTGTAAAAATGTCAGATTCATCTGAATGATCATCTGAAAAAGTGTAGGCAGAGAAGTGTATAGGTCACCTCTGTTTTAGGCTCTGAGGCACGCACACAGGTGGTTTCTTCAGCTCAGAGTCCATGCCAGGGCGCACAGCTTCTTAAAGCCAGTGACATTTTCCTCCAACGTGGCCGCCGGCCCTCTCTACGTGTCTTATTTCTTTATGGGGCTGCAGCCGTCCCCTCAGGCGGCGCCAACACTTCGTCTTTATTCTTCTAACACCAGCGCAGATAAACACAGGCAGCCACAAACTCATACACATTGACCTCAAAGGTTCAATCAATAAAACCCCTGCAGCACTTTTCCAAAGCTGAGACAGAGACATTTCAGGACTGTCTGTGAGTGCGATTGTGCATGCGGGTTTTGTTACTTCTCTCCAAACAAACAAGGCAATCCATAAGACCATTAGCGATATCGCTCTACTCTCCATTGGCATGCACGGCTTTATACGCCTCAGTATGTGTCTGTTTGCTCATCCCCAACAATCTCACTGAAAAGAGACGATCCACAGGTCTGGTTCGAGTGTCAGACCCCTCCTTGGAAAGAGCATCAGGAGTAGCTCATGAAGAGGCTAACAGTGGAAGAATCAATCAGTCTGGGCCCATGGTGGCTGATAACCACTGTTTGAACTACAAATTGACCAGCTTGTTACACCGGTGTGGATCCTGTGGACAAGACCAATGCTGCTCACACACAGGTCTGCTCTTTCTGCAAGCTCAGCCATCTTACCAGTTTCTTTGATTTTCATGCACAACACTTTTCAACCCTGAAATACGTTTCAAAGTCAGTGTAACTGGGAGAATGGTGTCTAACCCATCCCATCTCTTTTCTTACTCTCTGCCCTGTTGTCATTTTATGAAGATATTTGTCTCAGTTATTTAGGCCTATATGGTACAGAGGTGGCTTTAATTCATGTGCCTTCCATGCATGGATGGATGGACGCATGGATGCATGAATGGATGGATGAACGGATGGATGCATTCATGCAGGGATGGATGGATGGATGGATGCGTGCATGGATGGATGGATGGATGCTTGGATGGATGGATGGATGGATGGATGCATGCATGGATGGATGTTTGGATGCATGGATGGATGTTTGGATGCATGAATGGATGTTTGGATGGATGGAAACTGGCAGTCATTAGTAGCAGCCCACATTCAACAAAGGGATGTGGACAGTAACCTGCCATAGGAACCACAGCCTCCTAATGCTAGCAAACTAATTAGCCGTTGTTTTCCTGCAGACACCAGACGCCCCATGTTAACCATCTTTGATAAATTCTGGTCATTTTCTGGTATTTTCTTCACTTTTCACATAGTTTAAGTGTTAAATTAACTCAGAAACTCGCTGCTTGAAACGTCTGCAGCAGCCTTCTTTAATGGTGGCATATTTGCAGAAATATCCAGTAACCAGCGTGATTGTTGGCCTTTAACAGATGGTAACAGCAGTAAAAGAGGGTTTGAGTTTAGTGGACGATTTTGTCATTGTGTTTCAAAGGTTTAAAAATGAATATGTACTGATTCATTTTGGCTTTAGCTAAAGCTTCTGAGCCGGTTATCCAACAGACTGAGATACTGATGCGTCCTAATGTCCTATAAAAGCAAACCAGACCACCAGAGGAACGATGGATTATTCCTTTATTTAATGTCTGCCATTGGGTCAGCATCAGAGCAATGCCTGGCGCTGAAAACAGCTTCTATAAATCTCTATTTTTCGCTTAAACTTCTGTAAAACTGAATCAATAGCTGTTCTTTGTGGGGACATTTCTACTATAGAAATCTGATTGATGAGCAGACCAACCATTATTAGAAATACATGAGTGGATTAGACGTAAAGCTTGGAGTCACCTCTGTGATCACCTGTGGGTTAAACACTGGCGTCTGCAGCTGAGAGTTTTTATAAAGGCTGTTGAACCACCAGCCATGTCTATTAAACATTTGAAACAAATTTAACTGAAGTGCAGCATCTTTGACTGTCAGCTTGTCTGAGTCTGTCTTATTAATCCAGTGCTGACATCCGTGTTGAAACCAGCAGATTAAGACGTGTAAGTGAGGGAAAAAAGCTGGCATATGTGAGGTCTGGTAGGTGGACTTCATGATGTAAGTTTTGCCATGAAACTTGACTAAAAACAGTTGTTAGGGGGTGAAATTATTTCGTCCAAATCAGTTAAATTTTTTGATCCATTTTACTGAATCCACCTGTGAACCATTATTAGCAAATATGATTTATAATTAACACAAACTTACTGGTTATCCTTATTTAAATGTTTTCTTTTGACTTTAGACATTTTTCTGCCTGAGAATCAGAACTGAACACCAGTGTCTTGCACAGGTTTTCACCAGTAAGAGTAAAGCATCAAACTCAGTGATGGAGAACACAACAGCCCCAGAAATAATCAGCCCAAATATCTCAGCCGCCCCCTTGTGGCTGGCTATGGAATAGTGACTGACATCATTTTTAGAGACTAAAAAATCACCTTTTTAAAATTTATTTCTTTTAGGTGCACCTGTTTTAGTCTTCTACTCAGCCTAAGTTTCTTACACTGTAGCTTAAACATACACTATATTGCCAAAAGTATTTGCTCACCTGCCTTGACTGGCATATGAACTCAAGTGACATCCCATTTTTAATCCATAGGGTTTAATATGATGTCGGCCCACCCTTTGCTGCTATAACAGCATCAACTCTTCTGGAACCGCATTTGTGAGGTCACACACTGATGTTGGATGAGAAGGCCTGGCTCTCAGTCTCTGCTCTAATTCATCCCAAAGGTGTTCTATCAGGTTGAGGTCAGGACTCTGTGCAGGCCAGTCAAGTTCATCCACACCAAACTCTCTCATCCATGTCTTTATGGACCTTGCTTTGTGCACTGGTGCACAGTCATGTTGGCACAGGAAGGGGCCATCCCCAAACTGTTCCCACAAAGTTGGGAGCATGGAATTGTCCAAAATCTCTTGGTATGCTGAAGCATTCAGAGTTCCTTTCACTGGAACTAAGGGGCCAAGCCCAGCTCCTGAAAAACAAGCCCACACCATAATCCCCCCTCCACCAAACTTTACACTTGGCACAATGCAGTCGGACAAGTGCTCTCCTGGCAACTGCCAAACCCAGACTTGTCCATCAGATTGCCAGATGGAGAAGCGCAATTCGTCACTCCAGAGAACGCGTCCCCACTGCTCTAGAGTCCAGTGGCGGTGTGCTTTACACCACTGCATCCAATGCTTTCAATGCACTTGGTGATATATGGCTTGGATGCAGCTGCTCAGCCATGGAAATCCATTCCATTAAGCTCTCTACCACTGTTCTTGAGCTAATCTGAAGGCCACATGAAGTTTGGAGATCTGTAGCCACTGACTGCAGAAAGTTGGCGACCTCTGCGCACTATGCGCCTCAGCAACCGCTGACCTCGCTCCATCATTCTACGTGGCCTACCACTTCCTGGCTGAGTTGCTGTCATCCCCAGTGGCTTCCACTTTGTTAGAATACCACTGACAGTAGACTGTGGATTATTTAGGAGCCAGGAAATTTCACCACTGTACTTGTTGCACAGGTGGCATCCTATCACAGTACCATGCTGGAATTCACTGAGCTCCTGAGAGCGACCCATTCTTTCACAGATGTTTGTAGAAACAGTCTGCATGCCTAGGTGCTTGATTTTATACACCTGTGGACATGGAAGTGATTGGAACACCTGAATTACATTATTTGGATGGATGAGTGAATACTTTTGGCAATATAGTGTGTTTGGAAAGGTGAATCTAATTCCTCTCTGGGATGCTGTCAGATGTTTCAGAGGCTCATGCTAGCATCACAAGGCTTCCTTCTTCAGCCTGATAAAGATGGCCCAGCATGAAACCATGCATTAAGACAGATTTGGTTCAGATGAGGCCTTTACAGTTCTGATGGAGCATATCAACTGTCCTCGGCTATTTCAGCTGAATTCCCCTTTAAGAATGAAAGGAGGACAATTTTCCAAAACCAAGGTGGTTTCCAGTCCTGATGAGTCGCTGCATTCTTTCTGTGGTCATCCTTAGTGGCTAATGTTGACCGAGAATAATCAAATCTCCAGTAAACATCGAGACTGCTTTGCTGTCTTCTGTCAGAATGAAATTTCTAAGTCATAAAGGATGACTTGTCTGCTTTGTATTTTACAGTCCATATTAGATTTGTGTTTGGACAAAGTGAACACCGCAGAGTCTGGCATGAACGTCTACTCTGACCATTCTCTCTGGCTAGATTTCATTCTTGTGGCTTTGTTGTTGTATTGACCTTTTTGAGACGCTCTCTTTGATTTTAGAAAAATGTCAAACTATTTGGGCTGTTTTCAGATGCTCAGGTCTGAGTCATTTTGTTGACATGGTTGGAGTCAACCTGTCCCCTAGGAGGAAAAGGTCACAGCACATCAGTGCACGTTGTTTTGAGTGATAGCCTTCGTTTCTGTAACCACAGAAGAGTTTTCTCCCACAGCAGCTCGGTTTAATATCCTGATAAAAGTTCTCATTTTGTTGAACCAAACTCCTCCATCTCCCCCACTGTTCTCCTACTTTATGTATTCGACGAGTTTGATGACGTTAAGGACAAAAAATGAGTTATGGCATGTGTTTGCCTAGATCAGTGACACTCAACGAGCCACAGTCTAAGCAGTGAAGCAAAAACAGTTTGAAGTACAAAAATAATTAGTTAAAAGTGGTAAAAATGGTCAAAAAGCAACAAAAAAAAAGGGTGAAAAGCAGTGAGAATGGGGACGAAAAGTGGAAAGGGGTCAGAAAGTAGCAAAAAAATATGGGTGAGAAGTGACCAAAAAATGAGTTATATATGATACAAAATGGTCTGTTTGTGGCAAAAAAAAAAAAAAAAGAGCGATAAGTGACTAAAATGGGCAAAAAACAGTCAAGAGTGGCAAAATGGGCAAAAAAAGGAAACAAGTGGTATTGAGTAGCAAAAGGTTGCTAAAATGGGTGAAAAGTGATTAAAATGGCAACAATGGGTGAAAAGGGGCAAAAATAGGTGCAAAAAAGAGGATGCATGTGGTATTTAATGGCAACAAATAGCTTAAATGGGTGAAAAATGGCAACAAAAATGGTGAAAAGGGGCAAAAATGGGATAAATGTGGCAACAGGAAGTGGCTAAAAAGGGCAAAAACTAGGAAAATTGGCATTTAATTGCAACAGGTAGCTTAAATTGGTGAAAATGGCAACAGAAATGGTGAAAAGGGGCAAAAATGGGATAAAAGTGGCAACAAGAAGTGGCTAACAAGGGCAAAAACTAGGAAAACTGGCATTTAATTGCAACAGGTAGCTTAAATTGGTGAAAATGGCAACAGAAATGGTGAAAAGGGGCAAAAATAGGATAAAAGTGGCAACAAGAAGTGGCTAAATTGGGCAAAAACTAAGAAAACTGGCATTTAATTGCAACAGGTAGCTTTAATGGGTGAAAAATGTCAACAAAATGGTGAAAAGGGGCAAAAATGGGATACAAGTGGCAACAAGAAGTGGCTAAAATGGGCAAAAACTAGGAAAAACATTGGCATTTAATGACAAAAGGTAGATTAAATGGGTGAAACTGGGAGAAAAAATTGTGAAAAGGGGTAGAAATGGGACAATATTTGCAAAAAAAAAAAGGGGAAAGAGTTGCAAAAAATGTCAAAATGGGTAAAAAAGTGGGGAAAAGGTGGTATTTAATGGGAAAAGGCAGCTAAAATGGGTGAAAAGTGGCGAAAAAATTGTGAAAAAAGGGCAACACAATTTTCCCTTTTTTAAGGTTCTCTGGGGGAATATTAAGAATTAAGACATAAAAAAAAGCTTCAAATAATCACAAAAGAGCCACATGTGGCTCCAGAGCCACAGGTTGAGTATCACTGGCCTAGATTGTCACCTTCGTTGTCTTGTCTCGTGCTCCTCAGCAATATAAGACAACATTTGCATGTGCAATGGGATCAATAAAGTTTGGTTTCTCTCTACAGCAGCCTCCAAAGGCTGCTTGAAAACTTTATTTCACGTGTGCATATATTCTTCTAAAATCAGTGACGCCACGTTAGAGGTCAGAGATCAGCAAGTATTGATTCGATTGACATGACTGCTGTCATGCTGTGACCACATCCATGCATTTAAAACACAACTTCCTCTTTCATTTAAAATGCATGCCAGTTGTCTTAAGTTAAAGGTTTCCAACAAGAAAGCCTTACAGACTCTGCGCTTGAACTAAGGATGCTCACAAGAAACTGGAGTTGTTTCCATTCTGATACCAGTGTCAAAAATACATCAGATGCTGCTGAAAATGCAGGTAATGGTTTGGCGAGTACATATTCATGCAGTGATCTAATACCGCTTTGTTTAACTTTATATTTTGCTTTGTTTAGCCATGCTACATGTTAGCTTTTTTAGATGTAAATTAATCACTGCTGGAAAGCCCTGCATGCACAAACTCCCGTTTTCAGAGAGGCGAAGAAGAACTGAAGGACCCACTGCTGCAGCAGAGTTTGGTGGCTGCATGACAATTATTCTCTTGACAGGTTATTTATAAGACCTTCCAGACCGGTGTTATCGTACACAACAAGAAATGACAGTTTATTAAAAGTGAAATAACTTTAGAACCATGAATCGTTGCCTCTTGCTTGTTTTCCTCTTGAAGCTAGCCGTTGTGCCGTCCCATTGATGCTATCCTTGCCTCTGAATCCCTTATGGCATTAACTCTATTTCCTGTGCAGTGCTAGGGTTGTTTATCTACGTGACACAGCATATGGCTAATTTGGGCGGTGAGTGCATGTAATCTATGGGGATGACGTCAAACAAAACCTGTCTCCAGGGAACTTTAGAGCAACAGGAAACTATGCAAAGGATTCAGCAGTATGAAACGATGTTGAGTTAGCTACTGCTGCAGGTGATAAAGACGACGAAACAAGGGGAACTGCAGATAGCTAAGAGGCAGAAACACTGATGCAACAGCCAGGATGGGCCTGGCTTGAGTAAAGAGTTGGTAAATCCACCTATGAAGCCATGATGGTTGGATTTTGCTGTTGTAGCGGAGGTTACAGTTGAGATCATCAGATTGTGAGGACTCATGCAGAGTTTCAAGGTGGTGTCTAGTTAACAAAGTTCTGGTTAGTTGTTTCTCTGGACTATTTATCGGTGTTGACAGTAGAGGATGGTATGTGGCTGTGGGAAACTGCTTAGTCATGGTAGCAGCTAATGTGCTAACAGGTTAACTGAGAGCTAGCAGTGCTAATATTAACCTAAGTGCTGTTGTTTAGGTGTTAAATGTAGGCTTATGTTTTGCAACTGACTGCATGTGTGTTTGCTAGGCTAACTTACACAGAGACAAATAAAATATTGTCTTTCTCAGTTATTTCTAAGGTCCAGTCATGTGTAATGTGTCTCAGTTGACTGAGGAGAATAGAGAAGAAATATCTTTGTTGACGACTAATTTTGGTGTTGACTAGCAAGAGTACTGACTTTATTTACATATCTGATTTTGACAGCTAGTATACATTGCTGGTGTATGATAAACCTTCTGTATTTCTGCTGTGTACTTGTGGGTTTTTTTAATAAATAGAGGGCATAGATTCAATCATGAACATTTTCCATATATGTTTGATCAGACCAAGTAATTCTGCTGTTGTAAAGTGGATTTTGCATCATAGGGCTGTCACTCTGATCAGCCTTTCCTGGCTTTTTTTCATTGATCATTGGTCCCAAAACATCAGCCCTACCAACACCAGCCTCAACAAACTTAGCACACATTTACTTTTATAATAAAGCCTTATAACAAAGCTGGAAAACACCCGTTTATAATGACTTATTTTTCTCCAGAGCATTGTTTGACCCTTAATGCTCTGTCTTGTTTAAGTTAAGCTGATCACTCTTATCATCTGGTATTAATGGAACCCATTTTTTAGCTATTTTATGAGCTAAATGACAATTTCTCAGAAGTTTGTTTTACACAGTGAAGATGCAAATTGATGACTAATAAGAAAAACAAAACTGTTGCTCAGTGGTGTATCTGGCTGCCAGAACAGCTTCAGTGTGACTTGGCATGCTCCTACAAGTCTCTGGATCTCTGCTTACGCTCCTTACAGAAGATATTTTCTAATTTGCCGTTTTGATGATGGCAGTGGAGATCACCATCTGTCACAGTGGTTTTAAACCTCCTATTGGTCCTCTTAATTGTTAACTGGTAATTCAGTTCACATATGAGCATCTTATCCCAGAGACCATTCTCTTTATAACTACAATCTTTGATTTTATGATAAAGGACCATTTATTTTTGTCAAAAAGCCCAATGACCATGATTGATCGATCTATTAGAGTAACTTAGTGTGAGTTCTCTCAGCAGTAACGCTATCTCTTCAAGGTTCCCAGCACATTTAACAATAGATAGACTCTTGAATGGCCCTGTAGTGCTTGGCACAAGTACATTATGTATTGAAAGACGCTGGAAGTCCAACACAGCCGAAACTGTGAAGGAGCCAAAGCTCTGTTTTGAGACAGAACGGGCCACTTGACTAGTTCACGGTCCATCTCATCACCAAGTGTCTTTGGCTCTCGCAAGCTTTGTCATTTGTGGAGATAAACATTCAAGTGCCATGTTTGGTCACCCGTAGAACAAACCAGTCCATTCATACAGTCCGGTAGCCTCAGGGTGGATAAAAAGGGGTCAGTGCAAATAAAATGCCTCTACGTGCATTTAAACTACCCGTACTTCTTTCCAAACTTTCCCACTTTTCCTTTCTCTCTTTTCAAAGTAATTTTCTTGAGCTTTGGTGTAAGACGAGGAGGTGGCCGGGAGCCAGAGTTTGGCTCTTGGGGAGCCGGGATTTGAATGCCAACCCCTCGAGTGCTCAGCAGAGAGATGGGATTTTATAGCTGGAATGTGGGGGAGTTGGCTGGGCATGAAAAAGATTGGACACATTGGCAGTCGCTGGTGCCAAGGCCTCCTAGCTTGAAACCCTGCTGGGCTCCAAATATGGCAGGGAGAGTGTTAAAAACGGAGAGTAATTTGTGCTAACTGCAAACAGTTCGGACTTCAAACAGGACGGTTTTGATATCCTGCTTTTCAAATCACCAACTGTCACTTTTCATAAGAACAAAGTGGATGAATCTATAGTTTAAACCACGGAAATGAGGACAAATAAAAGCAGCATAATGAGGACTAAAAGGTCACCCAGCTCGGCTGCTTTGGCAATCGTTTCAGAAAAACTGGGACACATCAGATATTTGTCACAGCAATGGGCACATAGTTTGACTGGAAAGGGATCTCATGAAACCATCAGCCAGTCAATATGATCTATATTGCAATATCCCATTGTTTTGAAATAAGAGCAGCTCCAAAGCTTGCTCTGTGTTATTCAGCTGGCATGCTGATTAATTATTGTAGAAGAGACCCAGCATGATTTAACCAAGACTTGGCAAAAGTGGCCTGGAAAATCTTTTAACAAAACCAGATTCACTGATAGATATCCACCTGCTAAGAACAGATGGGTCAGTACAAAAGACTCTAAAGCAACAATTTGTAACTTTCCCACCTAAAACTAGTAGTTTCAAAGTAGATCCAACTGTGCAGTAACTAGTTCACACTCTATTAAGCTTAAAAGAGGCCAGTTAAACCATCTTGTGACAGTCTGGAACAATCGCTGAGGCTAAGGAACAAAGAGTCGGCCAAAAAGCAACAGAGAGCAGGGTGTAGATCCCTGCAGAGATTATCCATAAAAGACCGGGATGTAACAGTAGTGTCTTTTTGTTATCAGTGTTTTACAGCTTTACAGGGTGCAGAAAGTCATGTCTGAAGCTTGCAAGGTTGAGGAAAATTCATTTTTGCACATATCACCATACATATCTGTCGTGCAGACCTAAAACTTTAGTTCTTGAAAAACACTGAAAGTTTAAGGAATAATGATGAACAAAGACAACATACTTCAACTTTCACAGGTCTGTTGGTTCTGCCTAAAACCTTTACATTCATATCAGCTGCTATGTTGGTTGCAAATATTCAGCAGTTTCTCTCCTTACAGTGACCAATTGACTCTTTCCTGCAGAGCTGAATTCTCAATTCATCATTTATCTAACTGGGTTGGCATCTCCGGCACTTTAAATGGTTTATCTCCTACCTCTCTGACAGATATTTCAATGTTCATATAGACTACAACGTGTCTTCCTCTGCTCCCCTGTAATGTGGAGTTCCACACGGGTCTATACTCAGCCCTATCCTTTCCTCTTTTCATTTGGGTAGTCTTCCTCAGCCCGTTTGTAATACATCGTTCCCCCTTTATGCCAACGATATCCAGTTCTATTTGTCCCTCAAACTCTTGAGGCTCAGTTTCTCATTGGACGTCACAAAACTTTCTTCATCTCAAGCCGGATAAAACGGGAGATCCTCCTCATAGACCCGGTGGATTATGGTAGCAAGAAAGTCACCGTGCTGTTCCTACTCTATGCTAACCGCTAACTTCAAACCGCTAAACTACCGCTGACCTTCTCATATTAAGGTCCGGTGCAATGCCGAGGGAAAGCTCAGACAGGAAAGCAGCGACTATAAACTGAAGCTACAGTGGCCTCTAGTGGAAGGAGGTCCATTAACCTCCTAAGACCCTGCATCCACATATGAGGACATTACATTTTGGCTTTCCTACATTATAGCAATCATTTTTACCCTCCACCAAGGAGGTTATGTGATCAGCAGGGTTTGTTAGTTAGTTTGTTTGTCAGTTAGCAACATAACTAAAAAAGTTATGGACGGATTTTAATGAAATTTTCAGAAAATGTCAGAAGTGGCATAAGGAAGAACTGATTAGATTTTGGGAGTGATCCTGATCACTGTCTGGATCCAGGAATTTTTTAAAGGATTCTTTACTATTGGGAGATGACTTCCAGTCGTCCAGTGAGACCATGGGTGAGACTGTCGGTACATCTGTTGGCACTGGCAGGCAATGCTTCCACCATGACAGTCCACCTGTAGCAAAGCCAATGCTTTGCCTCCCCGTGTTTCCACCCCACCGTGGTGGGAGTGATCGGTGAATGCTGTGGTGGGGGGGCACATGGGGACGGATCCAGGAATTTTTTTAATGATTCTTCACTATTGGGAGATAGGGCTAATGGTGGAGGTCTGTGCTCTCCGAGTGCTTTTCTAGTTGGTATTAGAATCGATGTAATAATTGTTCAAAATGTCCGTTCAAGTTTGAAGTATTTGCTTGAAATGCTAGGATAACTTGCTGTTTGGATATTTTAAGGAATTTGCTTGGAAGTTATCAAAGTATTTTTAAATTTAAAATTACAAATTTTTGGGAAGTTGGGTTAGGAATTTTGGCTTCCGGATTGTCATTTGCATTTTTCAGCATTTTTCTTAGAAAACTTTGGGTGGTTTGGGTTATTTCTATCATTTTCATGGAATTTTGGAGAATGTTTCTAGAATTTGCCGAGAAATTGATGGGGGAATTTCCTTTGATATTTGGGGAACTTGCTTGAAATTTTCAGGAATTTGCATGGAATTTTTTATTGGAATTTTCAGGCTTTATGATGAATTTTCACTGAAAAATTTGAGAACTATCTAAAAATATATTTGGGTACTTTAAAAATATGTCTTAGTATTTTCAAAGACATTTTTTTAATTATGGAATTTTGGGGGGTTTTGGAAAGGAAAATTTCCAAGAAATTCCTGTTCAACGACAAGACTGATATCTTAACTTATCTAAAAATATTTATCCCAAATTAGTGGGAGAAAATAAAAATGCTCTCCAAACAAAGGCTCGGGTCTCAGGAGGTTATAAGAGCATTACAGACCAGGATTTCAAGCCCATGTTTATAAAAATGAGAGGTAATTACTTTAATCGACTTGTAAATCGCCCATCGGCTAATTTTATGAACAAATTTAACCATGAGCATCCCTAGTCCCTTTGCCAACAAAACTAAGTTCACCTCAAATAATCTTGGCATCCCATTTGATAAACATTTAAACTTTGAGTGCCATTTCACCAAACGAGTTCAGTCCTGCTTTTGAACTAAGAGAGCCAAACTCAAACCCGTGCTTCCACCTAAACATACTGAACTTTATCTTCTCTCTGAAAGACTTCTATAACTCCTTTTGTGGCATATCTCAATTCTCATTAGCACGTCTACAATTGGTGCAAAATGCTGCCGCCAGGATCCTGTTTAATTCTGACATAGTCTCTGGCTTCTCACGTCTTTGCTGGCTTTTGCAACAGTGCAGTTGCCCTCCTTGACAATGTTGTTACTTTGAAAACACAGTTCAGTATGTTTCCATATTTTTCTACCTACAGCATCTTATCCTTCCTCTTATGAGCCAAGAGTTCACATGTCTGCTCCAGGTTAGTGTCTCATAGCTTCCTACACGCATCATTTAAGTTGGTCGCCTGTAGCTCCAGGTATGCGACTGTCACATCCAGCTGCACCACCCTCTCCGCATGTCTGCACTGATAAGAGAATCTAGTGTGTTGAATCCATAATGTGGAAGGCAGGGGCTGGCAGTCTTATGAGCTGTGAGTATATCTGTGACCAATGGCAACGTCAGATGGTCTCTGCTAGCCTTCAAGTGAGCGGAGAAACCCTTAATCCATCCTCAAGTCAAAGGTCAGAGCACGAGCAAACTCTTTAAAACTTACTCAGCAGAAGATGAGCATCAGTTAAAGTGCCTCAGGCCTGATAAATAAAGCAACACCGTTCCTCAAGAGCTCAGTAGTGTAGTCAAACTTCGGTGACGACATGCTCTGCTTTTTTAAAAAAGGAAGCACGAATTCCTAAGATACATATGTCCCAGTTTACTGGAGATATGTTTCCATTATCTTGCACTTTCGGCATGAATTCATGTTGCACAAGCAGCTGTCGAGAAACCCCACTGACTCCAGCAGTCAAATGCATTTTACATCTTTATCCAATATTTAGAACCATGCTTTTGCATGCTGACCTTAAGAGCAAAACAATCTGCAAAAAAAACACTGCAAAAGAAATCCACAGTGATATTTAAACGAGCGTATCACAAATAAACCCCCTTGAAGATCCGTCAAGGTAGACACGAATGTTCACCATAGACCTCTAAAAGTCAGAATGCAGCTTAGTGAACTTGTCCATAATTGATAACAGCATGTATACACTATTTGTATTATTCATAGGCCATGTCAGGAGTGATTTAGTTCAGACACATCGCGTAGCAGCGAAGCATGAGAGGCTTTTAAATGCTGAAACTTCATAAACATTTATGCAGGACTCCAAGAAATCCAAAACACTCGTCATATGAAGTTGCAGCTGACTGTGACTTTATATTCAGAGAGGATCTCTGCAGTCTACTCCAGTGGTTCAAAGCAGGATGAGTTTTAGAGGAAGGATCTTCAAGTTTGGAAGTATTGAAGCGCAAGAAACAGTATATAAAAAAGAATGGGGCCAGAACATCATAGATAGATTGCAATAACTTTCAAATTAAACGTCAAAGTTGCTCTTTTACAACTGCAACAATTTTGAACAGCAGTGAAAAAAGCAAGCACGACGACTTTGCTTCAGTACAGCCATTGATTTTATAAATCAATGCTGGTTATCATAATTTGGCATTTTTGACCAAAAAATTACAAAAACATCCTCTTAAATGTCAAAAATAAAAACCAGCTTTCTACACAGTAATGTCAGTTAAATGGAAATATATGTGGTAAAACAAGTTTATGCATAAATATTTGCCCACTTTAAAATGCCTGACCTTATTTAGTACAAAGACACCTGTGTCTGCAGAGCCCAGTCACTGGTTAATCAGTATCCCTAGCTACCATTACACCCCGAAGACAAAGAACATACCAGGCAACAGTATAAGTCAGGGATGGATATGAATAGTTTTCCGAGGCTCTGAATTTCCTGGATTTCATCAAGAAGTAGAAGGAATATGGCACATGTGTAAATCTGCCTAGATCAGGTCGTCCTGCCTACTACTCTGAAGGAATTTCAAGCTTCAGGTCCTGAAATGCGAAAGACTCTGCAGACAACAACTGTTGGCCGGGTTCTTCACCAGTCAAAGCTTTATAGGAGAGTGGCAAAGAGAAAAACACTGTTGAAGAAAACTCAGATTCAATCTGGACCAGAGTTCACCAGAAGGCATGTGGGAGACTCCATGGTCAAGAGCAGGAAAGTCTGAGCATACCAAAAGACTACATCACCACAAACACACCATCCCACTGTGGCAGCATCATGCTGTGGGGATGCTTCTCAGCTGTCGTCCCTGGAAGGCTTGTAACGGTACAGGGTAAAATGAATGCAGCAAAATAGAGGACAATCTTGTGAAGTCTGCAAGAGAACTACGACTTGGGGAAAGATGTATTTTCCAGCAAGACCATGAGCCGAAGCATGTGGAGAAAGCTACACAGGAACAAGGGGAATGTTCTGGAGTGGCCGAGTCAAAGCCCAGACCTCAATCCAGTAGAGAATTAGTGGCTGGTCTTCAAAGGGGTTGTTCATGCCTGATCCCCGTGCAACCTGACAGAAGCTGGGTTTCCATTACAGTTTTTTTTTTTTTTTTTTTTTCCACAAAATAAAAGCGATATTTCTTAAATTTCAATTAAGTACAGATGCGCTTTGAATGTGTTTCCATTGAAGGGAGTTTTGGGCATAGGCCTTGCAATTGTTCTAAAATCTCATCTCGCATGAATCCGTTGCAGGGAAGCTTGACGCTCAAAACCTGTTGTGTGTTGGTACAGTTTTGGTTACATCTACAGCAGTTGCCTTGATAATGTTGAACAAAAGACGAAGGCAACGGATGATAGTTCAGAGGTCAAGTCCGTATGTATGGCAAAAGCCACATATATGGGTATAAGTATGATGATAAGAAAAGTCTTGACTCCTCTTCTGTCCACACGTACCAGACCATGTTGTCTTGGAGTGACTGGTCATGTGACACCGTACGTCACGTCCCATGACTTGTAAATACGGAAAAAGTGTTTCCATTACACTTTGGCGATATATTTTTGTATCGAAACGCCTGAAAAACCTCCTCATGAAAGTGTAAAAACTTTTTAGCTTTTTCAGGTGTTTCCATTACCATTTTTTATTACGCTATCTCAATTTTGCGCATTTCCAAGTGTAATGGAAACCCAGCTAGAGTTTGAGCAGTTTTGCAAAGAAGAATGCATGCCTGATTGAGACCTATCCACACAGACTCAGGGCAGCCAAAGGTGACTCTACTAAATACTGACTTGAAGGGGGTGCATATTTATGCAGTCACTCATTTTACATTACATATTTTTAAACTGAAATAACTTTTCTCTATTGTTTGTGTTGATAAAGCCAAATTATTTTGACCATAATTGATTTATAAAAATTAAAAAGGGTAACACATCCAAGGGGGTGAATACTTTTTTTATTTGCACTGCAAAATGAAGCCAAAAAAGGCATTTAAATCATGATATTTCCAGTAAAATGCACAAGATTGCCATTCATGATATGGATTTACGTCAGAACAGGAGCTTTGCCCATGGAACAAGTTCAACCAACAGCATTTAGTAGACTGAACATGCAGTGCAGAGCACATGGACCTCAGTTCCATTTGTTTTGGCTGTGATTTGAGAAGTTAAAATACTCAAACGAACTCCTTTGCCACCTTAAATCAAACGTAATGCTACACACTCATCCTCCACTGGCACATGTGCATTACTAACACATTATTAAGATGCTTTCAGAGGTTAGACAAGGATAAATTGCATTTTTTATAATGAAACGAGATTTTTTTAATTTGACTGCCTTAAAATTGTTTGTAACCACCCAAAGTTAAAGTTGCTCCATCATATTAAATTATAATAAAAACCTACTCAATTGCATTGTGTTTATGCTAAGTGCTTCTGCAAATTATCTAGCTCCCTCAGTTAAATTAGACTTTGTGAAGCCCTACTGATCCACCTGGAGTCAAAGTTCAGAAAACACCAAACAAGTCTGAAGCCCACCGAGTTAAACTCCAAACAAAGCTGCACATTAGCCATGCTGAGACAATGACAGCAGCATCCACGTGCATTCAGTCTCCCACGCTTCAACCACATGGAGCAATCAAGCCCGCTGAAAACCACCCTCTAACCCACCCAGTCCCGACCCACTCCACCCCTCCGATGTATGACATCTCATTGTGCACGTGCTCCCGTGAAAAGAAAGGAAAGAGCTTAAACCTTCTAAAGGAACGCTCCCAATGAAAGTGAATTAAACAACAAAGGAGGCACTTACATTGAAGAGCCTCACATGGTCCTCTGACAGAAAAGAAGAGAAGCGTGCAGTGATTCCAGTCGGAGAAACAATAGTGAGTAACCTTGGAGAGAGAGAGGGGAGAGAAAGTGAGTGGCAGAGAGAGAGAGTGAGAGAAAACAAAGGTGAGAGAGAGAAGACGCAGATTCATGCATCCACAAACCCGGTGAACACGCAAATCAAAACACTTAGGATCTTTTCTTGCATCTCCCTCCTCCTCCTCCTCCTCCTCCTCCTGTTCAGCTTCGCCCCCCCTCTCTCTTCCCAACCCTTCGGGTTTTACTTGTCATGTGTTCAGGCTCAGGCAAGCGTGAAGCCGACTGAGGAAACCGGCGCTGCAAGTGCTTTGTCCAGCGGTTGGGAAAACTCCTGCTTCCATTACGTGGAACACTGAGCTTCTTGGCCCCTTCTGCGCGTTTGATCCTCAGCAGATGGATGGCGAGGTGGGAGACCATATCCAGCATCTTGGCTCATCCATCACTTCCTCCTGGGATACCATCCTAGAAATAAGTATAGAAAATGAAATTCCTGTCTCCGGTAGAAAATGGAGATATTTCTCTTTCAGCTGCACTTTCAGAAAAATCTCTGCATCTCACTTTAACCAGCTCCAACAAGTTTAAACAAATTCTCCAAATCTCAAATTACCACCCTTCAGTTAAATGAAGGCGCCATGCTGAGCACCCATTACACAAGACATTACCCTCCATGTATTTTTCTTGTTTTTTCACTTGAGGAGCTGATGCAAACTGCCTCAATTTTTCACTAATGTTGGCAATGCTTTGAGTTGCTTTTAACTTCTAGTGGTGGTTGCCCAAGGGAATGAGAATGCGGAGCAGCAGATGTTTAGTTTTCCAACTCAAACCCAGCCATTTAAAACACCAAGTATTAAAAGTTAGCCGTGGTACTTAATTCTCAAAACCTGTTTTTTTTCAAAGGGCTAATTCAAAGCTACAGAGTCTGAACCACCTTTTTCAGGTCCAGCTGCAAAGCATAAGGACCGCTGAGGCTACAGAGGAAGTTATTGGTGTTAAATGTATAACACTGAGCATGTCTGTGCCAGATTTCTTGGCGATCCGTCCAACACGGGTCTGTACATCTCAGTGCAAAACAAAAAATGTACCATAGTTGAGGTATTTCCAAAGTCAGTAAGATTTATGAATGTCTGGGTAAAATTTCATGGCAGTCCATCAAGTAGTTTTTGAAGTATTTTAGGGTCAAGCAAAATGGAAAAACAACCAGCTGACCTTGTTTTTACTAGACAAAAGCAACAACCATGACAAAGAGTAGAGTCTGTCCAGGGGATCCTACCTAGACCAAGCCCTGAAGATCATCTTTAAAAATATATATACAGTCTCTATTACTTGTGTAGTCTAAGATGTTTTGGCCCATCAGATTTTGGTGTATGCATGAAAAACAGCCTGTGTGGACAGTAAAACAGTAATGACTGAAATACTAAAAATCTGTTGTAGAAAAATCATTTACACTGAGCTACAAAGCTGCTCAATTGGTCATGTAGATTAAATGTGAAAGAAAGAAAACTTTCAGAATGTCTGCCTGTCAGTACATTGTGGAAAAGCACAACAGAAGCACTTAAATTTCCCCTATTGAGAGGACAGTGCTAGAGTTTAAGTACGGTACTAACACTAGCAAGCTGCACAAAAAGGCCAGGAACACTTTCCTGCCTATCTCATAGACCGTTCATCTGAGACACGCATATCTAAGAACAGAAATACACACTAAAACTCTGGAAATTAAACTGGATTTAACTTCCATTTAGTTAGGGTCAGGGTCAAGGTTAGGGTTAAAGTAAGGGGTAAGGTAAAAGTTGAAAGTAAAAATCCTGATTAAGAAGTGTTTAAGAAAGTCTGCTTACAGGATAAAAGCTCGTCCTCCATTAAAACCTCCCAACGGAGTAAGTGTAACTTACTTAGCTCTGTTAGCTGGGAAAGCTACAAAGATTACTGAGCAACATAGCCATTGTAGCATGATGTGTCTAATCTAGCTAAAACTTACTTAGCTACATAGCTCACGTAGATAAGTCATTTAGATAGTTTCATTTTGAGCTCAGCGTAAACTATGTAGCTCTATTAGCTACATAAGCTATGCAGCTAATGTTGCTACATAAGTAATGTAGCTGTCGAGTTGACATTGCTAAGGCTAAGCTCACAAAGAAGCTGGGTAAGATTTTATGTAGCTTAAGTAGCTCCATTTGCTGTGCAAACTAGAGAGATAATTGTGCTACATGGCCAACCTAGCCATAATGTAGCTAACATAGCTAAAGCTTACTTAGCTACATAGATCACATAGATATGTCACTAACATAGTTTATTTTGAGCTCAGCCATTGCTTTGTAGCTCCATTTTTGGGTAAGCAGATAATGTAGCTACATAGCTAAGGCTAAGCTCACAAAAAGCTACATAAGCTTCGTATCAACATTACATACATAGCTTAGTAAGCTTTATCTACATTTTCTAAAAGCGCTACATTGCTAATGTAGCAGTTGATCTGGCATGGTTAAAGCTGAGCTCACAAAGCAGCTTTGTAAGCTATATAGATACAGTATGTTATCTACATCTTCTTAAGCTTTAGCTACATTTGCTAAAGCTCACATTACAGAAGCAAACTTCGCAAAAGATAATTGTGCACCAATGGTAACATAACTACATAGCTAATATTGCTAAAACTTAGCTCAAAAGGCAGCTATCTATGTAGCTTTGTAAGCTTCAGCTACGTTTGCTTATGCTGACTTTGCTAAAGCTAACTTAGCTATAGAAAATCGAGCTACATGGATAATGTAGCTACCAATTCTCCCCTCAGTCATGAACAACGACCCAGGATTCTTGTCCTCATCACTTGGGCCAGAGCTGGAAGCACATTGGTGGGAGGGAGATTCTTCTAGAACTGTGAACCTCATGGTAGCAGGTGGTTGTATTTTCAGAGAAATTCTAACCCTTATCTTTGTTTTAGGATTGTTTGATTTTATCCTTTTTGTTAAGTAAAACGCATTAATGGCATATCCAGGCTTATTATAATGCTTTAAAGATCTATTTATCCTCACATCCTATAATGTGAATAGAAGCATATCAGAACAGCATATCTACCATCATTTATGTCATGCACATGTTATCTGGATGATGGTTAAACATGCTTTGTTTGGTAAACAGAGTAAATAAAGGTCAGAAAGTGGCGTGCGAGCATGTTTCCATGATTGACGGATGTCTCAGCCTGTAACGCTCAACCCTGGTGTTTACCCCACCTCAGCTTCACCCAGCATTTATTTTCGATTTGGACGCTCCTGCAGAGATAGTGGGGACAGATAAGTCTAAATCCTGTCTTCAAAGCTCTGAAATGTCAGAAATATTAAATGCTTCAAAGCATTTAAACCTCAAACATGTCAAGACATCAAAATACTTTCCCTGCAGTCTGGCAGAGCGCTGGTTACTTCTCTGTGGTGATGTTTTTAAAATTGGACTTGAAAGCTCTGCAGAATGTTTTACATGATTTTGTTTATTTTAATGCATCTGTGCATTCTCTCTATATAAGAGTAGCAACATAACTCCACCACTTAAATGCTGCTCTCACTCTTACCATTCAATGAAACTGGGATCAAATGCATGAATGGGGATCCTTCCTGTCAGGGTTGGCACCATTGAACCACCAAACGTGTCTGGAGAGGAATTTACACTGCTAAATCATACAGATTAACCCATTTCCCCAAATTCTGCTTAAGGAGGGCAATGTGGACCCCCCTCCTGCTGACAGCGGTTGGGTTTTGAATGGCCTAAGCTGTTCCAGAAGCCCCCCTAACAACACGATCAGCAGCTAAGTCAGGCTCCACCAGGGAGCCTAAGACCTGCTGATGAGGGTCGGCATGCCTAATCATCTGCTTCAGCACTAGTGGGAGAAAAAAGTGATTAAAGTGAATAATGAATGCTTTGGAGTGATGGCTCTTCCTACTGTATGAAGATTACAAAGGATGTAGAGCTGGGTTTCATGTCTAGCTCGCCTCCCTCGTGCCCGTGGACAGGCGGGGAGATAATCTTGAAATGTGCCGGCTTGCCTGCGAAGTGGTGGGATAATCTTACAAGCCACCCAGGAGAAGGCCTTTGGTCTTTTATGTGTTATCATACTTGTCTTATGAATGCACATACAGTTTGATTGCTGCTGAGAGGGGGGCTTCCCCAATGACCCTCTTGTTGCTTTGATAATGGCAGTTCTTGCATAATGTGCACAGAGCGTGAGCGATCGTTAAGGGGTGATCACTATTAACAGTTCAGGACGTCCCCGGAGCTCCTCAGTGCCGTCCTCCTCCTGCTTTTCAACGTTCTCAGACCCAGAGATTCAGTGAGAGGCCTGTTGTGTTCCACGTTACTGTTGCTCTATTAGAAGTCTACCTGCAGTCAGGTAGCCTGTTATTTTTAGCTGTTGTCATAAATCAGCTGCTGGAACCAGATTGAAATGATTGGAAATGTGAAATAAGGTGTCTTCTAAAGCTATGGCATCCTAAATTCAGGAGCAGTGATGACATAAAGACGAGCACAAAACTCTGAAGTAAGCTTCTCCTGGGATCAGAAACTTCTGGATAAAATCCGAGCTCTTTAAGGAGGGAGAAACTTTTTGTTTACATGCTGATTAGGGCTGTGAATCTATCAGTGTCTTAATATTTAGGTTAGTTTTGATTCTTGGGGTCACAATTCAATTCAGAATAGATGATATGTTCAAACCAACTGAAGATTTATTGTCCATTTATTGCGTCTATTACAGTCAGATTTTAAGAATAATTTTCAAAGTCGAGGATCCAGGTTTATCTAACAGCTTAATTCTAAGCATGCTATTGGCTAATCATACTCATTCTGGCACATTAAAGTGGCTTTCCCACTAGGGGCCCAGTCCCGGATCCGAGTGCACTTCAAGTGGACCCTGGCACGGTTCGGATGAGATGTGAATGCAACCGCGCTCGGATACAGGACAGAGTGTCGTATCAGCTTCATGACATCGTAAAAACTAAACTTCTTTCCACAGTGCGGCAGTTTGTTCACATTTTTCCTCAATAAAGGGTGGAAATCATCAGGATCCAGCCAATAAATGGTCTGTCGTGACTCACCTTACAGGTGAACACAAGATGGACTCAGTGAGAGGAGGTGCAAAGGCAATAAAAGTCTCCTGTCACCTCAAAAACCGCTGTATCTGCGCAGCGCGAGCCCATTTAATCCTCTGAGCTGTAGTAGATGTACAGATACAAGAGCGAAGTTGCTGGCATCTCAAAACGTGATTTTAATCATCCTCAACCGCAGGATGGACTTTTTGCCCGGTCAAAACAAAAATAATCTTCGCTCATGTTATGACCCCAGTGGTTGCCATGGTAGCTTCTTCTTTTTTTCTCCTCCTTTGCGGGGTTGTAAACCAGCTACGTGCATTCCGCCACCTGCTGTTTCAGACTGAGTAAATACGCAAATGTGCCCTGGCACGGTTCGATGTCGCTAGTATGAAAACAAGCCGGGGGGGGGGGGGGGGGGACATCGCGGCGCGGTTCGAAACAACTGGGCCTCATGTGGAAGCACTCTTAAACTGCTCTTTCTTGACTGCGCTCTGCTGCACCCTCTGCAAGCCTCGTTTTACAACCTTCCTCCACCCCAGCTCCTCCTTTATTATGCCTCTGACTTTATCAGTGTCATCACTGCTAATATAGAAAGCTAGTTACAGCTGGCTTAGCAGATAGCTAACATCTTCTCCATGGAATAAAGACCCAAGAAACTGGAGTTGAGTTAAGGCAGGGGTGTCCAAACTATGTCCCGGGGGCCAAATGGGGCCCACGGTCAATTTTTAAATGGCCCGCAGCAAATTCTGAACATTGAAAATATGGCCCACATTTGAACATGAAGCTTGTGTTGACTGTTTTTTTTTTTTTTAATTTAGATTTTTAATGCCCTGATGGATTACAAAGGCTAAAAGCAGCGGTGGGGTTTTAGGGGTAGAACCAGCTGACTAGGCCCCGTGAAGTCTGATTGGCCTCCCTTAAATCCTTAAAATGATTGGCTATTTGCCCCATCAGCCATTAACTAACCATTTAAGCATACCCAAAAACTAATCATACCTGAACCACCATAAGATTGTTTTTTACTGACTGTTCTATCCTCGAGGTGAGGCATATGAAAGTGGCCTCTCAATCCGTATATATTTTCTCATGTGGCCTTCAGTGGTAAACGTTTATGGAATGAGATTTGTGTCAAAAAGATTCAAACAAAACTTTTTTAGTATCAAATAAAAATTAGCACTTGAGAACGAAAAAAATGTGATCCAAGCCATTGGTTGCTATTTCAAATTTGTTCTCTTGATGTGAAGATTTTTTTTTTTTTTTTGCTTGGACCACTTTTGTTTGTTCTCAAATGCTAATTTTTGTTTGATACTGAAAAAGTTTTGTTTGAATCTTTTTGACACAAATCTCATTCCATAAACGTTTGGACACCCGTGAGTTAAGGGCGTTAGTATGGAGTCTAAATCATCCATTATGTCCTTTTGAGTAAACTCTTTAAAGTCTTTTCACTTTGCTCTTTCCCTGTGAAAGATGCATCAATGTCACACAAAAAATGTATATTTCATGTGTGCAAATAAATATATAAATAATAAATAAATAAATAACTTGTACTGAAGCACAAAATAAAAACCTGAACCTGTTTTGAGAAAAAAATAATGATGTGGAATATGAATGCATTACCAAGATTTTAGTTGTAGTGTTAGAGAAAAGCTAATCTTTGATTTAATCGAGGCGCATTAATGCAACCTCACGGCCAAACAGCTGAGGACACAGAGGTCATGTCTGTTGTTCTTCTAAAGGGAGCTTGTCTTAGACGAGGCATGAGAGAGGAAATTTACCAGAAACATGCCTGTACAGCTGACTGAAAATATCAAAAATCCCAACTCCTGATCATAGATGAGAATGGGTCACCCTTTCAGTATGATGGAGATGGAGTCTGGCAAATCCATCTATTAAAATGCATTAGCTAGAGATGGGTACAGGTACTCCAGTACTTGTGGCTGTTATTATCTGTGCACACACTTTTTTTAAGCAGCGATATTTTGACTGATCTAGTGTTACATGTGTGCTAGACTCTCCGGGTCCATCTCACTTAATATATTTGGTAAGAAATCATAAAAAAGAAGGCAAATAATAAATGGTACACACACACACAGAGATCCATATTACAGCATCTAAAACTGCTTCATGACAGCTACGGTAACTCTGAAGGGACATGCGAGTCTAAAGGCAGAACAAAAACATTAGCATTAGCATGGGTTAGCACACGTCATTTGTAATGGTACCAGAGAGGAGAGGATTAGTGTGCTAAGTTAAGTGGAAGGAGAAGATGTCACCGAGGCGATGGCGTTTGAAGAGCCAGAGAAAAAGCCGCCATCACAGCTAACAGCAGGGTGGAAACAGATGCATGGGGAAGTTCTTTCTGGCTCAGAATAAACTTTAGACCAGCATTTAAATTGCACTTTCTGTCTCAAAAACTCACAAAAACATGCATTTTTTGGATGGTATTTGCTTATTTCACAACACTGACATGCACACAAGAATCCCTTTGTTTATAGAGCAGGTGTGTTCAACTCAAAAAACTCCACATAGGATACCGCTGCCAACTCAAAATTCACATTACAGCAAAAATCACAATATCAGCACTTATCATGAAGTCTTTAACTTCTTTATAAAGCAGATTGTTTCGCAGCAGCGTGTAGAAATGGACGCATTTCAGCCGGAGGCGTTCATCAGCGAGAAGAAAGCCTCAGGCTGAAACACGTCCACCAATTATATATCCTCCAGTGGATCAGACATCCTAGAAAAACTCTAAATCCATCTGATAAAACAAACTTTTTAATTTGAACACCATGTTGACATTCAAACATGAATATGAAGACTATTTCCCAGCACTCAGCCAGATGTGTAACATAATATACACCAGCTGATGGTGTGGCTTTCATCCACTCTGGAAACTCTCTGGGCAGCCCTCCAGGGTAGGAACAAAGCTCAAGTTTAAGATTTATTATTATTGTTATATTATTATTATCATTATTATTATTTTTTTAATTATTATTATTATTATTATTATTATTTTATAATTTATTATTTCATTATTATTATTATTATTATTATTATTATTATTTATTTCATTATTTTATTATTATGATTATTATTTTATTATTGTTATTATTATTATTATTATTATTATTATTGTTGTTATTTTATTGAAAATAAGTGTCTGTAAAAAGTATTCAGCCCCTCAGTTGTTTTACCCTACTATTGATTTTAGAAATCAGTCATGGTAAATATAATTTGGCTTTTTTGACAAAATATTTTAAAAAATTCAATCTTCTTTAATGTCAAAGTGAAAAACAGATTTCTACAACATAATGTCCAAAAAAAATAAACAAATATATAAGAAAAATAAATCTCCTAATCTGTAGTTCTCATGCAGACTGAATACAATTTTCTTCCAGGAGTTCTCTATATTTTCCAGCATACATTTAACCCTCTATCTTTACAAGCCTTCCAGGCCAGCTGCTGAGAAGCATCCCCACAGTATGATGCTGCCACCACCGCGCTTCACAGTGAGGATGGTGTGTGTGTGTGGTGCCTCTAAATTTTTTGGTATCCATCCTCTGACTTATGCTTTTCAAAGAGCTTTTCTCTGAGTTGCTTTAAGTGTTCTTTTGACTTTATGGTGCAGTGGTAGCCATGAATACTGATTCAGTTACACAGCTCACTTTTTTCTCCTTATGGTGCTCTGACATTTAAGTGTTTTTTGATAGAAACTAGCCAGACTGTATTGCCCATGATTGATTTATAAAACTCTTTCTCTAGTTGAAACAGAATATCTAAAAACCACCGCTCACTTCTCTGCTGTTGAAAGGTGCAGACCTGCCCTCCAAACTGCAGGATTTGATTTACAACCTCCAAAGTCCTGCACATCAAAGTGAATTATTAATCGGTCCAATATGTCTCAGACTGAGATGCTGGGTGTTTATTTCAGGACCGGCCCAGCGTGCTCTCCAGCTGTGAACTGTATACAGCTGGAAACATGAAACAAACAGTCCATGGCTGCTTCCAGGTTAGCATCAGCACTTTTTCTTCTCTGATACTCCTCCACAGGCCAGGGGGAGGTCAGCTACGCACCGGAAGGGAATCACTGACACACATCCACCGTCTGTTGACCCATTTAGCCCATCTGTACGGCACAGAAAGATGTTCAAACTTGAATTTAGGGGTGGTATATGCTGCACAGGTCACCAACAGAAAAGCTCTCCCCTGAGAAAACGTCAGAGATGATCATGTTTGGGACAAGTCCCACGAACTTCTGTGGCAGCAATAGTGTCTTAAAGCAGAAATCAAAGCATTAACATAACAAAAGCAGTCATTTCTTCACTGTAGACACACTGTATGTTCCCTTTTCTGTCTGCAGGGCATGAATAAATAGATACAAATTTGTCATTGTCAAATGCATTTACAGCAAAGTATCCCAGGGTTGGATTATGCCCTGCAATGTCATAAATGCTCCACATACTGTAACAGCTCAACCAATAACAACAGAAGTCATTTTCTATTTGAAGAGCCAGTCAGTGCACGGCTGACTGCAGAGGCATCCGAGCGTCACGGCCCGGGGGCCGCTCGCCGCAACAAAGGAAGTCAGGGGGGAAATTAAATGTTTGCTAAAACGTTTTTCTGCAGATTCGTAGGAACAAAGACGGAGGTGTTTAACGTAATGTGCTCTAACGAGGCACTCTGACCGCCAGCCAATAACTTAAACAAGCAAACTGGACTGTTTGATGAGATTTTCAAAGGAGGGGTGGGCTTATATAACAGCAGGAATCAGAGGTTTTAATAGCTGAGGGATGATGGGAAGCACAGGAGGAGCAATGCCCACAAGGACGTCACATCATTTAGAAAGATAAAGAGACGTTTCTAGTTTTCTGAAGATGCCAGGAGACATAGGAGGACGGGTATTATGGCTTTTTGTGTTCACAGGAGCCATTCTCACTCTTTTTTAACTGTAAAGTGAAGCTGTGATAACCATGTTTTATTTCCAACCTGAATTATAACCACTCTTTTAATTTATTAATGCTGTAGTACATGTCCGTCTATGCCGACCAAGAGGCTAAAGAATCCTGTTAGGTCTCCCCTGTGCGTCACAGAAATAAGGCAGCCTCTCGCCAGCTGGATACATACAGCAACAAACAGGAGAGGACGTGGGTGTATAGGAGGGTCCCGTGGAGGCCGTCCAGGTTCAGAGTGTGAATGGCATGGCAGTGACTGGAAGAATTGTTATTTATTTTACAATAAAATAACATTTGTAATACAGTTTTCAGATGTCTTTTATGTTATTGAAGGCAAAATTATAACATTCAAATCACTGTTCTGCTCGACAGACTCTCTTTCACAAAAATGCATTTTTCTCAGCTTTTTAGAAAAAAAGTTGTCTTTTTGAGGAAACTAGTCTCTATTCAACTCAAGATAAATCAAGAACAGAACAAGGTGCAAACAAACGTTTTTTTCCATGATGAAATAGAGAGTTCCTTCTTTCATTTGAGCTATTCAGTGTTTTCAGAGTCATAGTACAAAATATTCTGTGGGTCTTGCACAAGCTGGCACAAGCCACTTTCCATTTTATAAAAGGGCTGGCACTCAATGAGTTAACAATTGTGAAAGAGACAGAAATGGAGGAAAAGTGGCAAGAATGTGTTGAAATAGGAAAAAAAAAAATGTCATGAATGGGTTAAAAGTAAACAAAAAGTTGCAAAAAGGGTGGGGGGGGTGTTAAAAGGGGACAGAAGGTAGATAAAAAAAAAAGGTAGATAAAGTAGATAAAAAGTTACAAAAAGATGATGCTGAAATGGGCAAAAAGTGGTAAATTCCAAATATGGGTTGAAAAGTGGTTCAAAAAGGTATAGAAATGGGGGAAATGGGATGAATGGATTTAAAGTGGCAAAAATGGCTGGAAATGGGCAAGGATGTGTTAAAATAGGAAAAAATGTCATGAATGGGTAATAGTGCTAATTAAAGTAGCTAAAGTAAAGAATAAAGAAGGGACCAAAACGGCATGAATGAATTAAAGGGAAATAACGGGCAAAATGTGGCAAAAAATGGGTGACAATTGACAAAATGGGTTAAAGCTTGCAGAAAGTGACAATGTGCAAAATGGGCTCCAAGTGACAAAAAAGTGGCAAGAGTGGCAAAAGAAGCCAAAAATGTGCAAAAAGATGTTGCAAAAATGGGCAGATAGTGGTTAAAAAGGGTCATAAATGTATGAAAAAGGGCCAAAATGGGTCAAAAATGGTAAAAAAGTTGTGTCAATAGTAGATGGAAAGAAGTGGTTAAAAAGTACCACAAATAAATGATTCCAAAATCAGAACCAAAAAACAGCTTTACACATGTTTCAGCTCCAGAATGAAGGAACTGTTGGCCAGGATGCTAGCACCAACGCTACTGATCCAGCACACATACAAATATCATCAGTAAATCATGACTGGGGAGGGTCCATTCTCTGGGTTTGTCAGGGGTCTAACTACAGAGTTAACATGGATTCAGGAAAATCACAGAGTATTAGTATCAACCTATTTCAGAGGAAGTTTGGTGGCCGGTCCTGTCTGAGGCTGATGAAGCATTCAACCCTAAAATGTTTGTTTTACTTCAGCTAGATCCTCCAGCTGTTGACAGAGCATTTCCATTAAAGACAGAGGCCAGCCTTCACTCGTGTGTCCTCTGAGGCTGCAGTATGAAGTGAGGATGCATGCTGGTCTTTGAGGCCAACAGAGCAGTTTCTATTGTTAAACTCTCACTGTTAATGTTAGTCTAGCAGCTCCTTGTCAGAAAAGCAAAGTCAAGCTTGAGAGAATATTTGGCACTCACAGAGCGGTTTTGACCTCCCTGTGTCCTCCATGTTTTGGCTTTTCTACTCTCTCCTCATGCCCTGCATATTTTTCCTCCCTGCCACTACAAATCCAACACCACAACAGGAAGTGGCGTCCCTGCTCTGCCTCTCCATGCCCGCTCTCCTCTTCTATGCCGGCCATATTACTTGGTATGCGCCTGCCTCTTTCCATAAGCCTTCATAACCTGCGGCGATGCCTGGAGGCGCTGGGACATGTGCAGGGGGAAGGGCATCCATGTCATGACCGCTTACTCCTCCGTGCCAGCTTCTCCTGCCAAACTCTGCTGACCCGTGGACGCTGCATAATTATCCTATATGTGCTGTGCTGACAGTAGAGAGAGAGAGAGACTCAGCTGTGAGAGGCAAATCAGCGAGCTGACCTGGAAAAAGAATGCCTTTACACCACGGGGCCCTAAGGGTTTAAAGGGCACTATAGAAGAGCGGCTGGCAGGGCTGAAAGCATTGGCAATGTCGCCTGCATCATCTGTTCAACATGAGCTGCAGTTTGAGAGGCCAGACTGTTCTCGTATCCAGGTCATCAAAAATGGCAGCTCTGAAAAGACTCTGCAGGTCTAGGTTTAAGGGGTTAAATGTCAGCATCAGGAAGTGATTTCAACTGATAAAAAGGTAATGTAATTACGTGACTGTATGAAATGACTGTAGCACTGATGAGACCAAAACGGAGCTCTCCAGCCGTCAGAGAAGACACCATACACACCATCCCCACTGTGAAGCATGGTGGTGACAGCACCATGCTGTGGGGATGCTTCTCAGCAGCAGTGTTAATTTTGACAGCTGTTTTTCATTTTACTCTAAAGCCGGCCACACACTACAGGATTTTAAGCCCGATTTGGGGCAAGATTTGCCTCCCCTGACGAACATGGAGGCGTGTCCCGAGAGGAGCCTCGTTGCAAACGGTTCTTTGTCTGAATAGTCTGTGTGTGTGTGTGTGTGTGTGTGGTGTCAACACGATTAATTTACTGCTCCAAATTGCGTCATAGCCTCCCAGACCCTGAATCGTAAATATCAAACATGTTCAATATTTACAATTCTTGGTCATAATGCTGCTGACAGAGTACCTACAACAACCAATGGGAGCGAGCACACTGGGTAGTGTCACAGCCAGATCTTACGTACTTTCACCGCTCACAACCATGAACACAACTTTAACCTAATTTCAGCCATGATTTCATCCTGAGTCTTTACCTTGTGTTATGATTTTTGCCTTACCTGTAACACACGCCAGGACACTCTGTTGTGGAGAGACAGCAAGGCAGTATTGACAGACATCCGTGTTTTTTTTTGTTTTTTTTTTCTGAAGTCACGTGATCACGCGAGGTCATCAGCAGGTTGGCAGGTGTGTGGTCTCCAGTGATCTGACAGTCTGACTGAGTTTTCTAGTGTGTGTGTTCAGAGGATTAAAGATGCAAAATCTTTGGAAGTTGTCCTGAAGTCTGTGGTCTCCCACGGTTTTAAAATCAGACTACAGACTACTCAGACAGTCATTTGCGATGAGGCTCCTCTCGGGATACGCCCCCATGATCATCAGGGGAGGCAAATCTTGCCCCAGATTGGGCTTAAAATCCTGTAGTATGTGGCCGGCCTTAGTCGGCGAAACTAACACTGGTCACAAAGCCAAATTATATTGACCACGACTGATTTATTAAATCAATGAAAGGGTAAAGCATCCAAAAGGGTTACTATTTCAACCCCAACTATGGTATTGGATATTTACATAATTCAGTAGTTTTGTCTCTGAATCAGAGAAGTACGTGTTCTGAGTCTCAGCCAATATGGCTTTTTTTTTTTTTTGTTGTTGTTGTTGTTGTTTGTTTTGTTTTTTATCCTAATAATCAAGTGACGAAACCTGTCGTCTGACCAAAACCATTAATTATCATCATGATCATTTATTGTTGTAACATCTTATTTTGTCCTTTCGATAGAATATGATCTCAGCATCTGCTGGTAAACTTCATCGGGTTTCTATCTTAACCCTCAGGCATCACTAGGGACATTTTGTCCATTTGGGCAAATTTTTCCTCTTTCTCTGCTCACCATTTTGGCTGTGTTAGTCCATATGGTCTAACATTTTGTAAAAAAGTTTCTTTTGAGGTAAATTTTCAAATTCAAATTTCAGTTGCTCTAATAGGTCAGGGGGAACACTGTGAAACAAATTTACTACCCTTTAAAGCCCTTAAGGACGAAAATGTCCACTTCCAATAAACTGCTATAAAAACGGAACAGATTAATATATTTGTCTGCTTTTTTTGGCATAAATCTCTTAAACAACTTCAGCTGTGCTCATAGCTACCAAACATTCAATCATTTTGAGGATTTTAAATCTTTAAATGCCAGTTTGATTACTTAAAGTCAATATTGGGTTTTTTTTTTTTTGGAAAATAAAGTAAAACGCGATATCTTCCTTAAACCAAATGTTGGATGGCTGGGGCATTATTTCTAAATCCAGCTTGGACGTGTTCATGATCACCCAAAATATTGACTTTGATGCATTTTTAGTTTTTGTTTAGTATTCAATTTAAAATTCACTACCCTTTCATTAAGGACAGTTAAGGTCATTAAGGACAAAAACATCCACTTCCAAAAAAAGGCAATAAAAATAGAATACATTAATATTTTTTTCTGCTTTTTTGAGTCAAATCTTTTGATCAACTTCAGGCTCCTCCATTCTGGTGCATTCAGTGTCATTTAATATGAAACATTTGTTTTCCAGCTTTATTTTTAGAAAATAAAAAATACCCCCATATTGCTTCTTTCCTGCTGCTGCTAATTTTATGCTTTTATTTTGAAAGTCTTTTTGAATTCGCACACACGACTCATGATTTGGGCATGCCGAACTCTCTCTGTTTATGATATCTCTGTGTTCATATTTTGAATCTTAGAGCCAAAGAAGATTTCTCTCATGGATGCCATAATGCTTCAGTTTTGCTTCCTCTGTTCTGGGTCCAGATTTTAAAGCAGACATGACGGTGACTCTGAGGACACTTTAAGACCTCTGAGCATCCCTGTGGCTCCCATCCTCATTAGATAAGGGGCCGGATTCTGCCGTTGCTCTCTTTTAGAGGGTTATTTCCTACTGCTTCCTCCTCCTCCTCCTCCGAGCGTGCATGGTAATTTAATTAAGTCCACTGACTTTTCTAAAGGGCAACTGCAAGAACCAACACAATTAATAAAATGGGTGACTCCTCTGCTCTTTGTTGCTCTTTGTTCTTTTTTCTCATCTGAACGGCTCAGCACAATCCCTCCCGGCTTCTGACTAGATTTGCATTTAGAAAAGTCAAATCTGGCCCTTTTCTCCTGTAATTATTCATCAAACTTTGAGGACAAAGTAAATAGCAGAGGAAGAATTCAGCCTGTGGAGTTTTAACCAAAATGCCTTTTAGAAATTCACACAAGATTTGTTAGTGTGCAGGAGCAAAACTGAATATTCATGGTGAGAAATTAAAAGCTTGATGACATGGCACCTTGACATGATCTCTGCTGGTGTGTCACATTCATGTCTGTTATCCTCAGGAGGTCGACTTGTCTTAAAAGTGCCAGTGTTTGACTCCAAAACGGCAGCTCCTCTCTGGGATTTCTCTGTGAAACAGCGGGTTATTAGCAGCCTGTTCTACTGCTCAGGGTTCCCAGAGGAGAGTTCAAAGTGTAACGAGGTTAATTAGCAGGAAGCATGACCTAGACTAAAGGAACGGCTCTGAAACACGGCGTTCATTTAAGACTGCAGACAAAGAACTATGTATGTCAAACAATACAGATTAGGGATGCACCATGTTGGAAATGATGTTGAATAAAGATGTCAGTCTGTTGGTCCAGGTCAAAACTTCCCTAACTCACCTTCTCAAAGGGCCGATACTTACAGCTCATATTGGGAGATTTTTATGGGTAAATATCGGTGGTAAATATTGGCAGAAATCTCCATATCTGACAACACAATCGGGGCCAGCAGCGCAAAAGCATTACAGGCAAAAGCCCCAAATCTAAAACAACCAGACTGACTACTTCTCTGCTCATTGTTAGTTCGTCAGTTGATTAGGAAAAAAAAAAAAAAACTCCTGCTTTCAGTCTCTACTAACTTCACTTTCTTCTCATATCTCATTAGCTTGTTTACAAGTGCTTCATTCATGTTTCTGTTTAACCTTTGACCCCAGTCGTGTGACCTTGCAGTGGCCCAGCAACAGGTAGAGGATCAGTCGATCTCTTTCCCTGTCTTTGCAGCCCTAGGCTGAATAAGATGATCTGTTTTGTTCCAAACTTGACTTTGGACTTTTGTTTAATAGGAACAGATTTTTAATTGAATATTTTTTTCCAGAATTTGAATTTTTTTGCCAGTCATAATTTATTTATTTTTCAATTTTAACACACTGAAATATGTTTATTTTCAAGATTTATTTAAAGATAATTCAAGACGACTGTCGAGTTTCTGTTTATCTAATAACGGTATTCAGTAATGGTATTTGTTTGTTTGTTTGTTTGTTTGTTGATTTATTTATTTGTTAAAAAGAAAAAGCATTTTCATTTTTTATTTTTTCAGTCATCTGAATTATCTCATGATTTTCTGTCTTTATTTGTAATATTAGCTTCATTTAACCAGTCTTTTTTTTTTTAAATTACTTGTTAATAGCAGACCAAACAAGTTTAAACGTTTTCACCTGTCAGACACACTAAAACATGTTTATTTTTATTTTTATTTTTGTGAATAACTCAAGGTGAATGTTGAGTTTTCATTTCTCTAATTCTGGTATTCAGTAATGTTAATTATTCATTTGTTTGTTTGTTAATTTGTTTTTCTGTTTATTTATTTGTCTGTTTGTTTATTTGTTGGTTTATTTATTTATTTTTATATTTATTTATTTATTTATAAGAAAACGCATTTTCACTTTTTATTTTTTCAGCCATCTGAATTATCTCATGATTTTCAATCTTACTTTTCAACATTACCCACATTAAACCAATCTTTTGAAATAAATTACTCATTATTTAATGTAGACCAATCATATTTATCTTCTTCAATTCTGTCAGACACACTAGAATATGTTTATTTATTTATTTATTTATTTATTTATTTAATCAATCATTCAAGATGAACATCAAGTTTTTCATTCATATAATTCTGGTATTCAGTTATGATATTTATTTATTTATTTATTTTATTTCTATGAAAAAATTTTTTTTGCTTTTTCTTTTTTCAGTCATCCAAATTATCTTATCTTACAATTTTCTGTCTTTATTTTAATATTAGCCACATTTAACCAACCTTTTGAAATAAAATACTTATTTTATATATATATATATATATATATATATATATGTATTTATATATATATGTATTTATATATATATATGTATTTATATATATATGTATTTATATATATATGTATATATGTATATATAAATATATATTTACATAAATACATATATATATATAGTGCTTAACAAATTTTTTATTGTTATCCATGAATTTTCAAATTTACTGATTTACAAAAAAAAACTGAAAAAATAGTAAAGCAAATTATTATTTCTTGATTAATATGTCAAATTATAGTTATTTACTTGCTTTCCTGAACAGAAACATCAGTTTTAGTGGTTGAATGTTTTGCTTGAATCATTTCTGACTTCTCAGAGAAGCCCAGTGAGCCGGCTCAAATTTAGTTGAATTCAGTTTGAAATTCCTCATTCCTGTTCAAAATGGTAAAACTTGGAGAGCTGACTGAAAATGAAAGAGTCCACATTAAAGCACTTCATGATGCTGGATGGTCTTTGAGACAAATATGACAGGTGGTCTAATAAATTTGTTAAGCACTACATATATATATATTTATATATATATATAAAGATAAAGGTCAAATAAAAAATAAAACAGTAAAACTCTATGAACTTTATTTGTCTTTAAACTGGAGTAAAATGAGACGGCACATTTGGTATTGATCCTTTTCTACTCTGGACAAAATCAAGCGTTCATGTCCAAGGCCATGCTTCTCCAGGACACACATGTAGGACATTAATGGGAATCATTCTCTGCCAAGGAACATCCGTCAAATACTCCAGAAAACATATTTTATTATGTGTGAAGATAAATTAAGATTTTGACCTGCAGTGAGGCTGAGAAATGGGGATTTTTGAGGGGGTGTTTTTTTGCGTCTAATCTGACCTCCAGAGTCCACAGTAATCTGTGATAATAATCAAAAAGCTTCAGAGAAAAAGCACTCAGGAAGACGAACAGTGCTGCTCATTTACATCACATAATCCAGGTTAAAGCCATGCTCCAGTGACACGCACACTCGCTGTGAGGGTGCTTTAAGGATACTGGGGACATGAAGTCACCCTGGAAGGTCATGGTCTGGAGGACTGTCCCCCGCAGCTCTAAGAGAAAGGTCGTGAGGTCAAACGCAGGACAAGCATCCATACTAAAGCTAACCAGTGAATGCACGGCCCGGTATGACTCACCTCTCTCCCTCGTGGTCCTCTCGTCTGTTCTGCTGCTCTACTTTTATCCTATTTGTCCTTTTTCCTCTCTGACTTTATTCCCCACATGTGTGGCAGCGCTGACACATGGGAGGCAAGCTGGATGGAGTATTTGTCTCTCAGCCTCACAGTATACAGACATCTGTTTTCCATTGCATGCTGTGAATTATGGATGTCCTCACCTGCTTTTAGCACACTGCTTTACAAACACGCTGTCCTGTACATACGGCCCAGTTTGTACTTTAGCATGTGTGTGATGTTGGAGTGCAGGAGGAGGTCGCTCATGTTGACTTGATTTGAATTTCATTCTATTATTTACAGCAGCGGCTTTTCATTCTTTCAGCTCATTGACAAGCCTGTGAGGGTTTATGTTACATCTGGGCTGAAGGATTAGTCCTCGGATTTCTTCAGTAAAAGGAAAATATGCACAACATGTTCTTTAGAGCAGGGGTTCTCAACGGGGGTCGCAAGACACTGAGAGGGGGTCTCCATATGCCTTAAAAAGCTAAGAAAATTTTTTGCCAATTTACACCAATTTTGCACAATTTTAGCCTGTTTATATCACTTTTCCCACCAATTTTGCCAGTTTTGCAACTTAAAACCCATTTTTGTCAGTTTTAAACCCTTTCCACCACTTTTTTCTGCCTGTTTTTGCCACTTCTAAACCAAATTTTGCCACTCTCCACCTATTGTTGGCTCAGTTGACACATTATTGCCACTATTAACCCCTTTTATCACTTTTTAGGACACATTTCACAATTTGTTATGCCAATTTCTGACTATTTCTGCCTCAGCTAACCATTTTTGGTGTTGTTGTTGTTGTTGTTGTTGTTTGCCAGTTTATATCAGTATTTATCCCATTTTACCAAATTTTCACCTATTTTTGCCACTTTGACACCATTTCAGCCACATTTGAATCCCTTTTTACCACTTAATTTGCCTTTTTTTGCAACTTTAACCTATATTTGCATTTTTTTTTTTGTTTGTTTGTTTGTTTGTTTTTTGGTTTTTTGGGGTTTTCTTGGTTATTTTTTGCCCCTTAACCAATTTTTTGCCATTTTTTGGTTATTTGTTGCCACTTTAACCCATTTTTGCCTTTTTGGGGGAATTTTTTTTGCTACTTTTATCTTTTTTTGCATTTCTGACGCATTTCTGCTACTTTTGAATCCAAATTCACCTGCTTTTTTCACCTTTTTTTGCATTTCTAACCCATTTTGGCTATTTTTAGAGTATTTTAATTCTATTTTAAATAAATAGGTTTTACATTTTTAAGAGTGCTACTTACTACACAAATGAATTAAAATGTGTTTCTTTGATAAGAGTGGTTATTATTCAGGATAAATATAAAATACCACAGTTTAACTTCACAATGGACCATGATTTTTGCTGGCCCCCAGTTTGTCTGGGCCCCAGAAAGCCCTTCCATCCCCCGATGGGTGGCCTTATTTGCACATGACAATTCTTGAATGTGCATGGCTATGTTCAGCCACGTTTAGGTACAGTGGGGGTCCCTGGTCTGTGGCACCTTTATTTTGGGGATAGCAGGCTGAAAAGGTTGGGAATCACTGCTCTAGAGACCTGGACAGCTGGGTCGGTGCAAAATAAAAATATAATGGTGTGTAATGCCGTGCACGAGCAGGGTTCACTTAGTTCAACACAGGTCCAGCTGATTGGTGCTAGTAGTCTCACAATTCCAGACACCTGTGACTGGAAGGTCCAGTCACTGGTTAATCAGTATCCATAGCTACCATTATACCATGAAAACAGAGGAAAACTCCAAGAAACTCAGAGAAAACTGAACTCAGAGACTGCGTAGAAAGAACCGGCTGTCTTTAATACTCAGTCTGCTCTCAACAGTCGGCCCTGTCTTGCTTTACTAAATCCAAACCTATAAAGGTGTTCTGTTATCCCGCGGCATAAAATAGCAGTTCTATATTTGCTTTAGTATCAGCCTCTAAATTCCCAATTGAGATCATGTTGAGAGCTTTTCGAATAAAAAGGCGAACCAGGGCATCCACTTCCCCTCATGCATGTTTGATGCTCTCTGATTCTCCTACTGTATTTCTACATCTGTAGAAGTCCGTACTTTTACTTGGACGTCTGAACAATGCAGCCGTTGGCTCTTAGGAGGCATTAAGGTCAGAAAAATCAAGCTGGGAGAGGGAATGAAAAGCTCTCAACAGCCACATAAAATCTTAAACACCTTTCCTCTTTTTTTTACATTTGGTGAGGCTGAAAAATCTTCAAGGACTCTCTTGATGGGACGGCACTTTTTACTGTTTCGGCGTGTTTTACTTGTTTTCTTAAACACATGAGGATGGTTGGGGAAGTGGTGCGGTTTGGTTCTTGTGTCTGAAATGAGCTCACTGAAGTCTGATTAAACTCAGAATGAACACTAACAGATATAAACCCCACTCTCCTTTATTCCCTCCTCCTGTTTAGAGAGACGAGTTTAAGTAGGGTGGTTAATGTCGGCTCACTGGGCTTCATGGCTCCTTTATGAGGCGGTTAAAGTTTTCAGGATCCTGACTTTACTGGTCAAGCTTTGTTAATTACAAATGGGCATTTTACTGTTAAAGTTGGTGCTACTTCTCTTTAAATGAAGCAGAACTTATAAAAAGTTACAGAGTAGGGAGACGAAGAAAACCTGGTCAGAGACCCAGTAATATAAACCCACAGAATGGACCCTGATAAACCCAGAGAATGGCCCCTGATGAACCAAGAGATTGGACCCTGATAAACCCACAGAATGGCCCCTGATGAAAACAGAGAATGGCCCCTGATAAACCCAGAGAATGGCCCCTGATAAACCCAAAGAATGGCCCCTGTTAAACCAAGAGATTGGACCCTGATAAACCCACAGAATGGCCCCTGATGAAAACAGAGAATGGCCCCTGATAAACCCAGAGAATGGCCCCTGATAAACCCAGAGAATGGCCCCTGATAACCAAAAGAATGACCCCTGATAAACGCAGAGAATGGCCCCTGATAAACCCAGAGAATGGCCCCTGATAAACCCAGAGAATGGACCCATATAAACCCAGAGAATGGCCCCTGATAAACCCAGAGAATGGCCCCTGATAAACCCAGAGAATGGACCCTGATAAACCCAGAGAATGGCCCCTAGTAAACCCAGAGAATGGACCCATATAAACCCAGAGAATGGCCCCTGATAACCCAGAGAATGGCCCCTGATAAACCAAGAGAATGACCCCTGATAAACCCAGAGAATGACCCCTGATAAACGCAGAGACTGGCCCCTGATAAACCCAGAGAATGACCCCTGATAAACACAGAGAATGACCCCTTATAAACCCAGAGAATGACCCCTGATAAACCCAGAGAATGACCCCTGATAAACCCAGAGAATGGCCCCTGATAACCCAGAGAATGACCCCTGATAAACTCAGAGACTGGCCCCTGATAAACCCAGAGAATGGACCCATATAAACCCAGAGAATAGCCCCTGATAAACCCAGAGACTGGCCCCTGATAACCCAGAGAATGGACCCTGATAAACCCAGAGAATGGCCCCTGATAACCCAGAGAATGACCCCTGATAAACTCAGAGACTGGCCCCTGATAAACCCAGAGAATGGACCCATATAAACCCAGAGAATAGCCCCTGATAAACCCAGAGAATGGCCCCTGATAAACCCAGAGAATGGCCCCTGATAAACCCAGAGAATGGCCCCTGATAACCCAGAGAATGACCCCTGATAAACTCAGAGACTGGCCCCTGATAAACCCAGAGAATGGACCCATATAAACCCAGAGAATAGCCCCTGATAAACCCAGAGACTGGCCCCTGATAACCCAGAGAATGGACCCTGATAACCCAGAGAATGACCCCTGATGAATGCAGAGAATGGCCCCTGATAAACCCAGAGAATGGACCCATATAAACCCAGAGAATGGCCCCTGATAACCCAGAGAATGGCCCCTGATAAACACAGAGAATGGCCCCTGATAAACACAGAGAATGGCCCCTGATAAACCCAGAGAATGGACCCTGATAAACACAGAGAATGGACCCTGATAAACACAGAGAATGGACCCTGATAAACACAGAGAATGGCCCCTGATAAACCCAGAGAATGGCCCCTGATAAACCCAGAGACTGGCCCCTGATAACCCAGAGAATGGCCCCTGATAAACCCAGAGAATGGCCCCTGATAAACACAGAGAATGGCCCCTGATAAACCCAGAGAATGGCCCCTGATAAACACAGAGAATGGACCCTGATAAAAACAGAGAATGGCCCCTGATAAACCCAGAGAATGGCCCCTGATAAACCCAGAGAATGGCCCCTGATAAACACAGAGAATGGCCCCTGATAAACACAGAGAATGGCCCCTGATAAACCCAGAGAATGGCCCCTGATAAACACAGAGAATGGACCCTGATAAAAACAGAGAATGGCCCCTGATAAACCCAGAGAATGGACCCATATAAACCCAGAGAATGGCCCCTGATAAACCAAGAGAATGGCCCCTGATAAACCCAGAGAATGGCCCCTGATAAACACAGAGAATGGACCCTGATAAAAACAGAGAATGGCCCCTGATAAACCCAGAGAATGGACCCATATAAACCCAGAGAATGGCCCCTGATAAACCAAGAGAATGGCCCCTGATAAACACAGAGAATGGCCCCTGATAAACCCAGAGAATGGACCCATATAAACCCATATCTTGCCACTTATTTTTCATTTTTTTTAACCATTTTTACAACTGATAACCCATACGCCACTTTTCACCCATTTCTGCCACTTTTTAAATAGTTTTTTGCATTTATTTTAGTTTTCTTGTCCTTTTTTTGGTTTGTTTGGTTTTTTTTTGGTTCTGTTTTTTTTTTTTTTTTTTTTTTTTTTTTTTGCTTTTTTTTGTTTTGCGTTTTTTTTTCTCGCACTTTTCAGAGAAACGATCTGCCTGCTTTAGCTGCATTTGGCGATTTTTTGCCCTTTTTGTAAAATTTGCCCCTTAATGCTGCTTTTTAAAACTTTTTGCATTCTTTTATCCTGTGTTTTGCTCTTTTTCACTCATTTCTATTTTACCACTTTGGTCCCTCTTTCATATTTTTGCAACTTTTGCCGACTTTTGTCACTTTTGTCCATTTTTGCTGCTTTTCACCCATTTTTACAACTTTCTGCCAATTTCTTGCTATGATAGTGAACTGTATTCAAACATAATGCTTTTTTGCCCTATTCACCCATTTCTGCAACTTTCTTAACCTTTTTTACCCATATTTCAGTTTAATCGCCCTTTTTTTTGCAATTTTCTTCCTATTTTTGCTGCTTTTCACCCTTATTTACCACTTTTAACCCCTTACATATTTTTATGTTATTGTGGAAATTAAAAATTGCGGAACTGTAGAAATGTGCTTGACATTCCTTTTTTTTTTAGTCAAAAAGCCAAAATATTTTGGCCATGATTGATTTACAGAATTATTTAAAGGGTTGATGTAAATACTTTTATTTTTTATCATGCATGTCTGCTGAATGAAGGTAACCTTGCAGCCTAGCTAGTGGAGCCCTCTATTCTCTAGATCCTCTGCTCATGAACCGTGTTGATCAGGCAGATATCACAGCAGCTGTCTGACAGTTCAGACTTGTTTACATGCTCACTGAGATAAAGCTGCAGCCCCGTCCACAGCCGGAGAGTCGATCATTCTTTAGTCAGTAAGTCGGTTCTTCCTCAATGCTTGTACTCTGGGAGGATGCATGTTTGTCCAGCTGAGTATCACTCTGAAGCCGTGACTTTAGTTGTGCATGTAAACGTCCTAACTGATACCTGTTTAAAGTGCTTACACACTCAGAGAAACAAACCTGAGCAGTTCTAACAGAGGCTGAACCTAAACTCAGGATTTACATCGACTCCATGCAGCTGAACTCTGAATCCTTTCAAACGTCTAAAAATATCTTTAAAAAGTGTCTGCTGGGTCATTCAAAGGGCAGATTATGCAAACCTGTCCTAAAATTAGTTCTAGTGCAGGAAATCCTCTTGAAAGTGTTGATTTAATGAGCTTATATTTTTGCTCTTGCCCTGATGTGGAAATGACTCTGGCAGATGCACCCAAACATTTTCTGCAGGCGTGCTGGTCCCGAACAACAAACAACATTAAAAGCTGATTTTCCCTTCCTGCTGATGAAGATGAAAAACACACACCAGGGCATGTTTGCATGTGTACACGCCACAGGACAGAGGGGCCAGCTTAAGTTAATGAAGCTCAGATCTGTTTGATAAGAGGCGAATATGTTTGATCCACTAACCAGGAGAAAACCAAGGCCAGCTCTGCCTTTGAGGCGTGGGTGCACAGCGAGGATGTCACGCAAAGTTTTCTGTTACAAATCGCAGGTTCACTTCAAAGTAAGATTTTAAAATAGTGCTGTTGGCTCACAAGGACATCATCTATTTCTGGGACTGATCCTGATACGGAAAGAGTCTTTGGTTAGAACTTAAACACTAAAAAAGACTTTGTCACTTTTCCTACTTCAGCGAGCTTGTGGCTACCTTACCAGCTCTCTGGCAAGTCAGAAGCCAAACAGTCTTCATTTGCTCCAACTTTCCTGAGGTCGTCTCCTGTCAGCACAGATTAAGTCTTAAACATGAGGAGAAGATCTTAATTTCAGATGAGGGTGTCTGGCATTGTTCTATCTGCACTCTTAGAAACAAGGACGCCCATAAGGGGGATGAAGGGGAGGGATTTCAGCTAAACTGGGAGCCCATGGAGGTCACTGGTTACGCTGTGATTATATTATTTTATTTTAGCCTGAATAATAACCACTCTGATCAAAGAAATAAAACATGAATATGATCATTAATGCTGTAAAAATTCAAAATGTAAAACCTTTAATTAAAAACGAATTTACTTTTTATTAGAGAGGTAAACAGTGGATAAACACACTGATCTATTAGGAAGGCAATGTCAGACTTTATAGCTAGGCCATGATGTGCAAAATGTCAGAATGACAGAAAATAAAATAGAAAAAACTGAAAATATTTATTGGAAAGATAGAGAATCATTGTTAAAAAATGGGTGAAATGTGACCAAAACAAAAAGAAATGGTCAAAATAGTAAAACAAACTCACACAAATGGGTTAGAAGGGCAAAAGACTGCAAAAATGGGTTAAATGCAGCAAAACTTGGCAAATACTAATACAAAGTGTCAAAAAGCAGATAATGTAGGCAAAAAGGAGTTTCAGAAATGGGTAAATAGGCAAAAAAAAGTTATAGAAATTGACAAAAGTTGGTGAAAAGCAACAAAAACTGGCAAAAAAAGGAATAAGGTTGCATAAAGAAATGACAAAAACAATTGAAAAAAATGTCAAAAAGTGACAGAAAAGGCAGAAATCTGCAAGAATGGGTTAAATGCAGCAAAAATTGGGAAACAAATATGACAGAATGTGGCAAAAAGCTGATAAAATATGCTTTAAGTTGCAAAAGATGATGCAGAAAAGGGCAAAGAGTGGCTAGGAAGTGACAGAAACGAGGCAAACATGAGATGAAAAAACATGGCAAAAAAGAAAGGGTCAAAAAGCTGCAAGTGGCAACAGACAGGCCAAAAACTGCAATAAGCAGTAAAAGTAGGCAACATGGGGGAGCAGGTGGCCTAGTGGTTAAGGCGCTCCCCATGTACGCGGGCGGCCCAGGTTCGAATCCGGCCTGAGGCCCCTTACTGCATGTCTCTCCCCCACTCTTGACCCTGTTTCCGACTCCATCCACTGTCCTCCTCTATCTAATAAAGGCACAAAAATGCTCAAAAATAAATAAATAAATAAATAAAAAGTCGGCAAAATGTTGTAAAAGATGTTGAAGAAATGGGCAAGAAAAAGGACAAAAAGTGGTTTTAAAAAGTGACAGAAGAGGGTGGACAAAGGCCAAAAAGGACATAGATAAGGCAAATGTTAAAACAAGTAGCAAAAAAAAGAAAGTGGCAAAAACATTTGCAAAATTCAGCTGAAGTAGACAAGAAGTAGCAAAGAGATGTTGCAGAGTGATGGTGGTGGTGGAAAATGTGGTAAAAATGTCAAAACAAAAAATAGGCATGTAAAGGTAAAAATTGGCAGAAATGTCTAAAATGGTAAAAAAAAATGCTTAAAAGTGGTAAAAATGGGTGAAATGAGCAAAAAATGGGGAAAATGACAGAATGTGGCAAAAAGCAGTTAAATGATCCAAAAGGTCTCAAAAGATGTTGCCAAAAAAAAAGGGTCAAAAGTTGTGTAAAAAAGTATCAGAAATGGGCAAAAAAAGTGCAGACAGGATTAAAAAAAAGTCAAAAGTTTAAAAAGTTGCAGAAAATGGATAATAAACATCATAAAAGTTGCATATAAGGAGAAGGCAGCTAAAGCAGCAAAACGTTGCAGAAAGAGGGGCCAAAATGGGCGACAAAACAGGCAAAAATGGTCAAAAAGTGGTTAAAAAAGTGGCAGAAATGGGTGAAAAAAGTGGTTAAAAAGTTCCATCACTAATTAATTCCAACATTCATTCATTCATTCATTCGTTATTGCAGGTATTGAACAAAGAAAAGGAGAAAAAAAAAATCAGAATAAAAACAAGAAATACAATACATTTTTAAGTCAGATAATGAGTAAATTTGCAGGAGAAGTCAAAGTACCCAGTGATAGCTTTCCACACTTTTCAGCTCCTAAATAAGGGAACTGTTAGCCAGGATGCTAGCACCAATGCTACTGATCCAACACACATGCACTGATATATCAGTGAATCAGATCTGGGAGGGCCTTTCCCTGGGTTCATCTGGGCCTGGCTGAGAATCTGCTGAGAACTGGTGAAGTCAGACATGGTAGCGTGTTTGATAAAGGGGCCAACAGTGAGGTGTGACCTGCCAGACAGACGTCACTCCCAGCCTGTCAGACATGACTAACATCATTTATAGAAGCTGTCCTCTTAATCGTTGTTTTGATTTTCTGTTGAACTGAGTTGACACAGTCAGGGGCGGAGTGAGGCGGCATTTCAAGGCGATGGAGTTCAGGAAAACACATCAGACTAATCTTGGACGACAACCTTCAGCCATGTGTTAGAAACAGTCGAGGTTTCTTCTGAAGTTTCTTGATATTCACCAGTGGATTCCATCTGTGTGCAAAGAGAAACTAAATCAGTGCACGGCTGTCCTGAGATGGTCCTAAAAGTTTCCGTGCAGAATCAGGAGCAGCTGATTATTGTTCATCTGATTCTGGAAATCTAATTTGAGGACGTGTCTTTCCTTATTGCTGATGAAACCATTAAAACCAGCCCTGAAGGGAGACTGGATCTTAAAATGCTGAAGCGTAGGGCCTGTGACTGATGAAGAGTGAGGTGTTGGGACAGTCTGATAAGTTTGAAATGACTGGGATTCTGACTGGGGACGTCAGTGTTGGAAGGCTGGCAGGAAATCAGTGCAGATAGATGGTCGTGCCCAGAGGTCCTGCATCTCACAGCTTTAATTCTGAGGATGTGCACAGCTGATGTAGGAGGCACGCCATGCTGATAGCTATAGGAGGAATATCTCAGACCTAAGACCTCCCTCTAAGGCAGATAAAATGTGATACTTCCAAAATAGTTATTCTGCAGCAGTCCTGCCGTGTAATTATGGTTTAATGTAATGTTTGAGAGGACAAAGATAGCAGAGCATGTGTTTTCTGTGTGTCATGTTACTGCAGTAGCTGGAACAGAGACAAACCGTCACTGTAACTGTATCTTCCATGGTTTTCAGGATGTATAATTTGGTTAAGTAAAAGCTTGAACTGTCGTGGAGGAGCTGAGTTTAAATGAAACTGCAGCCTGAATGTGTACAGCTCTGATTCACTGTGATTACCTTAAAGAGATAGAGGACGACAGGACAAGCTGAGGTCCTGGGAAAAGTCGTCAGATTGAAATTGCTGTCAGATGTGACGGAGTATCGGCGGTTTACCCTGCAGAACTGTGAGCACATGTATCAGCAGTCGCCGTCCTGAGCTACGGCGTCATGTGACTGCGGTCATAGTGAAAACAATGACACGGTTTCTCTCTGACAGAGACATGGAAAGCTCTGGAAGCTGATGCAGACGTTTCTGACTCGGTGAAAGACCACAGATGTGGACAGGCACACCCTGCTCAAACCACACAGTGGATATTTCCACTCACAGAGGACTCTGAGAGTTTTAACTGGGCTACTTCTGGGAGGCAGAAGGCTGGCCATAAACAAGACCGTTTTCAATTTGCGATTTCAAAAACTTGGGAGGCCGCAGACAGGAGGACAGTTAGGACCCATTATCAAATAACTGATCGTGACAAGCCTTAAATCAGGTCACACTTCTGATTTTTAGAGAAGCGATCAGGCCCAACATCTGGACTAAAATCATCCTCTGTGCATCTAGACCAGCGTTACTCAACCCTGCTCAACAAAAAAGCCAAATTGTTGAAAAATACCTTTGCAAGAGCCACAATCTGAATGGTGAAAGTGGCAAAAATGGTTTGAAGTGGCAATAAGAATAAGTAACAGATGGCAAAAAATAGTCAAAAAGCAGCAAAAAAGTGGCAAAAATGGTTGCAAAGTTTAAAAAAAATGAGTTACAAGTAGTCAAAAAGAATTAAAAATGAGTGACAAGTGGCTAAAACGGAGGAAAAAAAGCTGTAAAAACATGGAAACATGTTTCTACAGCTTGGTAACGTGTGAAAAGTGGCAGAAAGGGTGACAAATGCAAAAAAGCTGGATATTAGTGGCTAACACTAATGAAAAAGGGTAAAAAACTGGATAAAAGTGGCTAGAAGAAGTGGAAAATTGGGCTAAAAGCAGCAAAAATGGTTTAAAGTGGCAATAAAAATAAGTAACAGGTGAAAAAAATGGTCAAAAAGTGGCAAAAACTGGGTGCAAAGTCAAAAAAATTGGTTTACAGGAGGTCAAAAAGCATAAAAAATGAGTGAGAAGTGACTGAAATGGGGAGGAGCTGTAAAAACATGGGAAAATGTGAGAAAAGTGGCAAAAAAAGGTGGAAAATGCAAAAAAGCAGGATAATAGTGGCTAACACTGATGGAAAAAGAGCAACAACTGGATAAAAGTGGCTAAAAGAAGTGGAAAATTGGGCTAAAAGCAGCAAAAATGGTTTGAAGTGGCAATAAAAATAAGTAACAGGTGGCAAAAATGGTCAAAAAGCAGCAAAAAAGTGCCAATAATGGGTGCAAAGTCAAAAAAATTGGTTTACAGGTGGTCAAAAAGCATTAAAAAAATTAGTAAACAGTGACTAAAATGGGCAAAAATAAAGTGGTAAAAACATGGGGAAATGTGAGAAAAGTGGCAAAAAGGGGGAAAAGTGGCTAAAAGAAGTGGAAAATGGAGCTAAAAGCCACAGAAATTGATCAAAAGTGGCAAAATGTAAAAATGGTCCAAAAAATCAAAAAAGACATTTAAGTCTGACCATTAAAACCTTTTGCATACGTGTGGGAAACAAACTGATTAATGTGACTTGCAATGGATCATTTCTGAGGTCCAGGTTTTAATTTTTTTTGGTTTTCCAGGGAATAATGTTTCAAATTAAGACATAAATGAGCCACAATCCTCACACAACAGCCACGTGTTGAGTATCACTGATCTAGACTAAGAGAAAGATTAAATTAAACACTTCATCTTTTTCTTTGATGCACTGGTGAAATGAATAATGCAGAATTTCATCAAACTTAGTCCTGATACAGCTCGACAGTAGCTTTAAATTCTCTGTCATTCACCATCCACAGATGATCTGCACTGTCATCCTCCATAAGCCTGGAAACACACCTTTAATTCCCTTTAAGCTGCACACTTAGTGAGAGAGTGCATGTTAACAGCATATGCTGCAGCTTCTTTTTAAGAACTGCTCTCCAAATCTGGAGGTGTTTCTATTTTGTTTGAGTGCTACAGAAATCGAAGAAGGGCAGCAAGGTCAGATGCTCCTTGAAAAGGAAAAGGTCACCTGATGATGACTGAAGTATTTTTCAAAGCAGAATGCTCGTTCCAGCTACAAAATTTAAACCTCAGCTGTAATTTTTTGTGGTTTGTAGAGAGTTTACATGTGGACATAAATTCAAAGACATTTGCAAAATTACTGCAGCACTAAAAGTCGTGCAGACATAACCTGCTGAGTCATTTATTGCTAAAAGTAGGGATGAGATAAAAAACTTTAATTTAGTTTCACTTTCCTCGCTTCAGTGTCAGCTTCACATCCGACAACCTTGTCTTGGTAAATACATTTCATAGGCTTGTCTTCTTTGCCCCTTAAGTAGAATGAATCTTACTCTATCTGCACATTAAAATACAGCTTTGCTTCTTAAATACACCGAAAAGGTTAATCAGTATTCATGGCTACCATTACACCGGAAGACAACACCCCAAGCAACTCAGAGAAAAGTTTATTGAAAAGTTTAAGTCAGGGGATGGATACAAAACACTGCACATCACCACGAACACACCATCCCCACTGTGAAGCACGCTTGTGGCAGCATCATCCTATGTGGATGCTTCTCAGCAGCTGGCCCTGGAAGGAAACTAGTGAGAGAGGCCACTAAGACACCTTTGACTACTCTGAAGGAGCTTCAGCAGCTGAGATGGGAGAGACTCTGCAGACAACATCTGTTGGCCGGGTTCCTCACCAGTCAGAGCTTCATGGGAGAGTGGCAAAGAGAACTGAGAGGTTCAGTCTGGACTAGAGTTCACCAAAAGGCATGTGGGAGACTCCAGGGTCAAGTGGAAGTTCTTCAGGCAAGACAGACACCAAACACTGTACAATGGCATGGTGGTGGCAGCATCATGCTGTGGGGGTGCTTCTCTGCAGCCAGCCCTGGGTGGCTTGTAAAGCTAGTAATGTGAGGAAAATCCTGGAGGATAATCATGTTCAGATATAACAGATTATATTGACCATGGTTGACCATGGACACTTTTTTGCAATTTTGCAACATTTTAAAAATACTTCTGACCCCTTTTTTGCAACTTTTTGAGACTTTTTGCCATATTTAACCCATTTTTGCTACCTTTTTGACGTTTTTTGCCTACTTTCGCTATTATTTGGACATTTTTTTTGCAAAATTTTTTCATCACTTTTTACCACGTTTTAGCAACTTCAACAATGTTTTGCCACTTGTAACCTGTTTTGGCACCTTTCAACCCATTTTTGCCACCTTCTTGCTAATTTTCACTCACTTTGCTTTTGTTTGGCCACTTTTTTGCCTAATTTTGCCAAATTTTTAAATCACTTTTAAACTATTTTAACCACCTTTTTACAACATTTAACACTTTATGGCCACTTGTAACACATTTTTGCCAACTTTTGGACATTTTCAACATGTTTTGCCACTATTAACCAATTTTTTGGCCCCTTATGCTAATTGTTAACAATTTTTGACTTGTCTTGCCACTTTTTACCCAATTTTGCCATGGTTCATTACCAATTTTTGCCACCTTTCAGGCACCTTTTGCCCACTTTTGCCACCCCAGTTGTCTGAGCCCCAGAAACCTCTCCCCTTTATCCCCCCTCATGGGCCACCTTGACTGTTATATTATTTAAAACATCTATTTTGTATTGATATGACTATGGTGTGCCTTTAGATTGTGGCTTAACTTTAGGTGTGCCTTGGGCGAAAAAAGTTTGAAAACCACTGATTTATAAAACCAATTAAAGGGAAAAACAACCAAGGGGGTTAGGGTTAGGCTCTGTAGATATGTTTGTACTTTGTGTGTTTTTATTGAACCTTGGAGATGTTCTGCAGATCCTCCCATTAAATTTGACATGCTGACAACCCTTGCTGCACAGACATTGTGCTAGTATTTAGGTTTCATTCTCCAGAGTTCACCGTGAAGATAAGTGCTCTGTTGACAGACTGGCTGGCTGACTGACGTCTGTTCAGCCTCGCCACTATCGTTTCTAAAAATAAAAGCATCGGCTCGTGTAAGAGATCATATCCCAAAGGGGAATAGATCCTCTGTAAAGTTGGTTATGCTGTAACCCAAAAGCTGGATTATAGATGACAAGCGTCTGTGGCTTCTGTGCCTTACACTTAACTTATTCATGAGGGATCTCTTTCTTCTCTTCACAGAGAAAGTGGACACTTTGAGAAGAAAAGGAATTCAATGGAAAAGACTGAGAAAGTAAAGAACAGATGACACATAACCCAGTGATGAAAAATTAATATGCCCGCAGTGTATGGCGTAGGCATCTCTGCACGTTTCTGTTGGACTCATTTCCTGCTGTAAAAATCTGAAACACGCCGCATGTATGGATCGGTCAAATGCAATCTCACAGTGCTGGTTTTCACTGCACATTTTTGTGCAGTTTCCTCCGGCTTTATAAACAGGAGGCTGGCTGTGGCTGGCTCCGGGACAATGAAAATGTCATGAAGTTTCCCCGCAGAAGAAAAGCAAAAGCAGACACTTCCCCTGGAAACCGGCAGTGAACTCGGCAGCGTGTGCTGGAATGTTAATTGTGGATGTTTTGAGGGGATTGATTTTTTTCTGATATGTTGGGGGGCGAGGATGAGTCAGAGTAGAAGCTTTTTAAATGGGAAAGGCTAACTTGGCTCTGATATCGACCCCCATACGCTTGTTAGAGTCGAGAAATTATTATTCTTGAACCAGTCTTATGAAAGCAGGAAGTGTTAACGTTGGCTGCCTTGCAGACGTTTAGAGAATAAATGCAACAAAAATTTTGTTACATTCAAAACATTTCACAAAAAAGCAGATACGACGGCTCAGGGGGAGAAATGAAGAGGTGTAGCAGATCGGAGTAGAGCCGTGGTAAGAGGAGCCGAAGTGACAGCCAGGTTCTCATGTCCTATAATTATAGCGCCGCTGTCCTTTCTCCTCTCTTCACCTACCGTCCTGTCATCCCTCCGTTTTAACCTCCAGCCTCTCTTTCTCTCCACTCTTACACATTTCTCTTCCCTTCCCTCCGCTCTCATCCTGTCATGTGTCATTTCCACACCACTCTTTCCTTTTTTTTTTCATCCTCTGCTGCTCCAGGGATTTTTCTGGGCCACTTGACGCCTGTGCTCACCCATGGGAGAGGATCCCGCTGAGGGGCAAGTCCATCTTCAGACTGCAGGAGGACCTCTATTTTGTCACTCACAACTGCTTAAGCAAGGCAGAAATCCAGCTGTATTCAGGCTGAGAGGCTGGTTAGCTCAGGTGTGTCTTTCTTGCTGCAGTTGCACTGTATTTCTACTGACTTATTATTCAAAGACATGAGGCAAAATCATTAAAAAGCCTATAAAATAAACATGTGATTAAAATGAGGCAATGGTAACCAGGCATTTAATTCTTTTGACTGTTGAGGGAGGTGTTGGCCATAGCAAGTACAACAATTTGGACCATCTTAAAGAAGAATTAAACCACTGATGTACTAAGTAACAGTATCACCATCTACTGACATCATCAACGACCTCCAGAGGACAGGAGTGAAGGTATCACCACCTAATGTTAGTGACATCAGCAACGACCTCCAGAGGACAGGAGTGAAGGTATCACCATCTACTGTTCACAGAAGACTTCATGAACAAACATACAGCAGAAGATGCAAACCAATCAGTAGCAAGAAGAACAGGACAGCCTGGCCGTAACTTTCCAAAAACGTCCAGAGACAAGCTTGAGAAAAACTTTTATGGACTGATAAGATGAAAATGAACCTTTAAGTTTAGAGAAAGAAAGGATCTGCAGATGAACCCAAACGTACAAGCTCATCTGTGGAACACAGTGGAGGTAATGTCATGGTTTGGGCTTGTATGGCTTTTCTGTGACAGGTTTATTGATCGTCATTGATGATGTAACACATGATGGCAGCAGAAATGAACTCAGAAGTCTACAGAAACATTTGGCCTGCTAATTTAAAGAAAGATGCAACCAAACTGATTGGAAGATCCTTCATCATGGAGCAGAATAATGATCCAAAACACACTGCCAAAAAAAGAAAGGAGTTCATCCGGGGCAAGAAGTGGAAGGTTTTGGAGTGGCAAAGCCAATCTCCAGAATTTAACCCTACAGAGCATGCATTTTACCTGCTAAAGAGGAGACTTTCACATGCTTGTTCACCTTGTCTCTAGACCATTTCTGTTTAGCTTTCTCTTTATGCTTAGGCTTATTGTGTAGTTTTCTTGCAGACTGAATAACATTAAATATTTCCTAATTTTTGCCACATTCCTTTTACTCCAACCTTTACAAGCCCTCCAGGGCTGGCTGTTGAGAAGTATCCTCACAGCATGATGCTGCCACCACCTTCACTTCACTGGGAATGGTGAATAATATGCTGTCACGTATTTCATTTTGTCAAAAAAAAAAAAAAAGCGAAGTTAGATGTACCATGTCTGATTTATAAGGTCCAGGTTGCATTCAATAAAGTTTGTTGGCACTAAAGGTAATATCAGGTTTCTTTGAACTTTAATGTGCAACCCTTCCCATATTTTGTCTGTTTTCTTTTTAAGTATGGTGGAGCCATTTCAAAAGTCTATGCCTAAATCAGACCTGAAGTGTGTCTTTGTTGTTCCAGGAGCTTCTAAATCCAGAGAAAGACAAAAAAAAAAAAAAAAAAAAAAAAAAAACAGTCCACGTCTTACAAGCCAGGCGGCATCCACACAACAACTTGAAACAACAACTTTAAAGTGGCGAATCAATATTTCACAAAGTCTCCCGTGCTTCGGCCTGGGCTGCAGAGGGCCTTCACCAAACAATAGGATCCTGACCTGCATTATTCATCCCTCACTCATTCACTCCTCCCCGAGCCCGAGACGGCCCAGGCACACGGGGGAATTCAACTTTCCCAAACTAAACTTCAGATAAGAAGACCTTTCAAAACATCTGGCCCTCCATTTAAAAATCTCTGCGGTGTTTGGAGTCGCCCTGGTACCATCTTTAATACTGTTAACCGTGCTGAATAATTCATGGCTGATTTTTATCCCGCAGACCGGCCGCGCCAGGAGACACTTAGTTTGATTGAATGTCAATAAGTAAAGTAAGCAGGGTTTTTGAGGAATATTTGCACGTTATGTTGATTTAATTGATTGGAAATCCTGCATCACAAATTTTCATTAAAATAAGAAATAAATAAATAAAAGTCCTTCTCCAATCATCATTAAATCCAACTTTGGGGATTCAATAAGCATAACTCAGTTATTACAAAATGACTCAAATCCTGGCTGCAGAATTTTAATGAACTTGACATTTAATGCTCCGTGGCTTTAATGTCCTTTCATAAAGTGTAATTAGAAACGGGTGTTAAAGAATGTGGCTCCTTCAGTGTGTTATCTCTGCTCTGGTCCATTACTAAAGCCGGCCACGGGACAGCCTCAGAATTAGATGTGGAGTGATTGCACATTGATTATAACTGAATGAGGTGAAAGATGTCAATGGCAACATCCAGAGTGACTTTAAAGAGCACGGAGAGGGATGCCAAGATGTGTCACAGAAACTGGAGAACCCACTCGTCCCATTAATCCTCACACTGAGCAGCCTTTTTAAATGTAAAATAGATGTTTAAATGGACATTTACATGGTTATACACATTGTTGAGGTATTTATAAGCAGTGCCAAAGTGGTGGCAGAAAGCTATGTAGATGTAGCTTGCATTTCCTTCTAGACAGGTCTGGACCATCAGGGCATGACTTGGACTTTGGGCCCTGTGCCTTGGCTTATCCCTGCTTGAAAACATTCTGGCAGCTCTGCTCCTCTTTAGGATGTTTGGCTGTTTTTGGAGTTCAAAACCATAAAGACAGAGGTGACCTGGATCATATGCAAGATGTGCTACATGAGTGTACAATATCGTGGAAGTACTGCTAGTTTGGGGTTACCTTGCAGATCCATCTTATAAAAGCTCCAATCTACACCGTTAACGAGGTGGGAGGATAACGAGGTGGCAGCTATGGGTGGGGTTTAGTTGAACTTAAAGCTGATTGCAATGGCTACCTCCAGTGCACTGATTAGGTTGGTTATAGCTCTGGAAATCATTGATTTTACCATAACTAGACCACATTGAGCAAGAAATAAAGAAAAAAATCACTTCGTGATGGGAGAAACCTGCTTCAACATGAGTTTGTGAGAGTTACAGGGGGAAAAGGTTAGCTGTGTGAGTGGCAAGGCCACCCATAAGGGGGATAAATGGGAGAGCTTTCTAGGGCACAGTCAAAATGGAGGTCCACAGAGGTTAGGAAAATCATAGTTCAATTTAAGGTTAAGTTGTATATTTTACATTTAACCTGATAATAAGAGGTAAAAATGGTCAAAAGCAGGTAAAAATAGCATAAATGTGTTATAAGTGGCAACAATTGGCAGGAATTATTGAGAAGATTGTTTAAAGAGTTTTAAAACAGGCATAATGCAGAAAATATGGTTAAAGAGGAAAGAACGCGACAAAAATGAGCTGTCAAAATGGTGAAAAATGGATAAAAAGTGGCCAAGATCAGTTTAAAATTGCAGAAATGGGTGGTAAAAATGGTGAAAGGTGGTTAAAAAGTGTCAGAAATGGGTTTTGAGTGTCAAAAAAATTGGTTTGAGTTTGCAAAAATGGGTGATAAAAATGGTAAAGGGGGTAAAAACAATGGCAAAAATGGATTTAATTTGGCAAAATTGGCAGAATTTTTCTCAGAAAAGTGCTTAAAGATTTGCAAAACTTTGTTTAAATAGACAAAAATCCATAAGGCAGAAAATAAAGGTTAAAAGAAGAAAAAGTGTCAAATATGGGTAGTTAAAATGGCAGGTAAAAAGAGGCAAATATTGGTTTAGAGTTGCAAAAATTTTTTGTAAAAATGGTTAAAAAGTGTCAGAAATGGGTTTTGAGTGGCAAAAAGATTTGATGAGGTTGCAAACATTGGTAATAAAATGGTGAAAAGCAGATAAATAGTGTCAAAATGACTTTTGAGTGCCAAAAATCAATTTAAGTCGGCAACAATTGGCAGGAATTATTGAGAAAAGTCTTTAAAGATTTGCAAAACTTGGTTTACAGAGACAAGAGAGATGAGGCAGAAAATAAAGGTTAAGAGAAAAAGTGGCAAAAATGGGCAATTAAAATTGTGAAAGGTGGTAAAAGTAGCAAAGATTGGTTTAAGGTTGCAAAAATGTGTTGTAAAAATGTGAAAGCTGGTTAAAAAGTGTCAAAAATGGGTTTTGAGTGGCAAAAAGATTGGTATGAGTTTGCAAAAATGGGTGATAAAAATGGTGAAAAGCAGATAAAAAGTGGCAAAAAAGGGTTTTGAGTGGCAACAATGTATTTAATTTGGCAAAAATTGGCATATTTGGGTTTTTTTTAGAAAAGTGCTTAAAGATTTGCAAAACTTTGTTTAAAGAGACAAAAAATCCATAAGGCAAAAAATAAAGGTTAAAAGAAAAAAATGTCAAAAATGGGTTGTGAAAACAGTTAAAAGCGGATAAAAAAAAGGCAAAGATTGGTTTAAAGTTGCAAAAATGGGTTGTAAATATGTTAAAAGATGGTTAAAAAGTGTCAGAAATGGGTTTTGAGTGGCAAAAAGATTGGTTTGAGTTTGCAAAAATTGGTGATAAAAATGGTGAAAAGCAGATATAAAGAGTCAAAAATGGGTTTTTAGTGGCAAAATTGAAAAAAGCACTTAAAAAGTTTAAAAACTTGGTTGACAAAGAAAAATAAAGGCATAAGGCAGAAAATAAAAGTCAGGAGGAAAAAGGTAGATAAAAAGTAGTGGTAAGATTAGTGAAAAGTGGTGAAAAATGTCAAAAATGTGTTTCGCGTGGCAAAAAGGGTGGCTAATTTTGTGTAAAGTGTTAAAAGTATTAAAAAAATTGTCTGAAAGTGGTAAAAATGGGTTTAATGTGAAAAATGTGGCAAAACAGACAACTATAGGGATGAAAAGGGGTTAAAAAGTGGCACGGATAAATGATATTAAACATCAGAACCCAATAATATCAGCACCATAATAAAGTTACCGTTAGCCAGCATGCTAGCACCAATGCTACTGATCCACCACACATGCGCTGATATCATCATTAAATCAAACTGGGGAGGGCCCTTTTCCTGGGTTTGCTGTGGGCGGGTCTGGTTACTGGTTATAGACCCATGCTTCTGCATCATCTTTGTCTCTTACCCTCTTTTTTCTGGTTAAGTTTAGATCGAGCCACTGTTCAGGCACTGGCAGCCTTTTTAAACGTCTTCATTCAGCTCTACTGTCACAAACCCAACTGTAGTCACAGGCCTGTGCTTTCTCTAAGTCCTCATGACAACAGGTGAAACCGGGGCAAAGCCCTGCTCTGTTTGGACCACACTCTCCCGGGACGGGCGTGAATGTGAGCCAGGCGGTCAGCTCTGATGATGTGCCAGAGTCTAACTCCAGACAGGATCTCCTCACTATCACAGCTCTGCACACAGCACAGCAGAGGATTTCACAAACACCAGCTGGCATCCACGCTCACAGGCTCATCCGCTGAAATCTCACTTGGATGCTCGGTTCAGAGGGATTTTCAAAAAGGTCCACTTTGGAAATTTAGTAACAAAGATGTCTGCCTGACAACAGTGATCCAAAAAATATAGAATCAAACCTTGGTTCATTTCTGTGCCGTTTCTATAAATAGCAACACGTCCAGGAGCATCAGTTCAGCTATCGCTGTGCAGAAAATAATGTTGCATCGTGTTACCTTCAAGGCTGTGGAGAAACTGTGCCAGCATGAGTCTCCCTCCCTTAGAATGACTGTTTACTAATTAACCTCTCTAAAACATGCACATAGAGACGGAAGCAAAGGTAAAATCAGCATTAGAAGTAGAATTTAATTCTTATAAATGATTCTGGTGTTAATTCAAACCAAACATCGTGAACTGCTCCGGCTTCTCTGACTTATTTAACAGCCCGCAAAGTGAACTCTTCATCAGGAATTTAACATTCAGATGTTTTATTCAGATACTATCATTTATTCAGGGAAATTTATGAATGACTAACAACAGCCTCTCCCTCTCACTCATATTATCACCAGGCTTAAAGGTGGACTGTTCTTATGTTTCCTTTTCATCTGTTCTCTCGAGTCTTAGGGATATGAATCGGACGTTGCAGTACCGTTACAAACCATGGGGGCAGTGTGGAGCAATGCAGACAACGCTTCAACCCAGAGTAGCAAAACACAACGAAGAAGAAACATGTGAAAGAGGTTAATCGAGTTTTCAGAGGAATTATAAATGAACATCAATGATGTTAGCTCACCCTGAGCACTGAGCAGAGGACTGCCCATTCTTTCTCCTTTCTATGGGACGGCATCAAAGTAGCCCGGTGAGAGACGACGCCCTCTAGTGGATTAGTTTTTTAATTTCCATTCCTGCATAGTAGAAACATGTCAGTATGACAGCAGTGATGGCTGTAATATTCAAAACGCACAGATTTATTTACATGAATGCATGCATAGAGCATAAATGAGCCTTTATACCATCACAGTTTTTGCTATTTTTTTTGCATTTAAACAATAATAATAATATATATTAATTTTTCGTTACTACCACTTCCATAACATGGCATTGTTTCTCAAAATTAAAAAATCTAAAAAACTGGACTAAAAACTAGTTAATCCTCAGCTTTGAAACTAGTTAAAATAAATGCATGTCTTTTAATCTATATTTTTTTAATTCGTTTTTTTCCTTCTGATTGTACATTTAAGCAAAGTAGTGACAAATTTATACCGTCAGTTTTTGCTATTTTTTGCATTAAAAAAATACCTCTGACATATTTCAATAAAAGAAGTAAGACGAAAACATGTTTTAATTATTTTTCTTTACTAACACTTCCGTAATGTGGCATTATTTCTCAAAAATAAAAAGACTAAACCATTAATTAAAATATTTTAATGATGTTTAGTTAAATGTCGATTAAAAAAGAAACAAATCCTGGCGCGCTGGTAGTCAGTAGTCGAGTGGTTAAGGTACATGCCATGTACGCAGGCGACCCGGGTTCAAATCCGGCCCGTGGCACTGTTTCCTGCATGTCTCTCCCCGCTCTCTCCCCTGTTTCTGACTCTATCCACTGTCCTATCAAATAAAGGCAAAAAGGCAAAAAATAAATCTTAAAAAAAAAACAAAAAAGAAAGAAAGAAATCCTCAACTTTGAAACTAGTTAAAATAAATGCATGCCCTTTATTTTTATATTTTTTAAATTTTGTATTTTTAATTTTCTATTTATATTTCCCAATTTTTATTATTTGTTTGTTTTATTTATAATTTATATATATATATTTTTTAAATTTTTATATATTTTATTTTCTTCTGATTGTAGATTTAAGCAACGTAGTGACAAATTTGGAAGACTAAAATATTATAAAAAGATTTAAGATTAAAAAAAAAAATGTAGAACTTTGTACCTGGAGTGCTCAACAATATGCAGGCATTAAATTTTTTTTACCCTCCCCTAATTTTACCAGGTGGAGGCCCGGGGCCACTTCGGACCTGTAGCGCCACATTATGTAATAATGCCGCATTATGTAATAACCCTAACCACAGGACTTAGTGTTGGCTCCAAGGTATGCCCTACCCAACTACCTTGCCCTGACTCTAACCGCTTAGTGGCTTAGAAAATGCGACGTTATTACATAATGAATTGAAGTTTTATTACATTATTACATAATGCGGCGTTATTACGTAATGTGGCACTACAGGGCCTTTCACAGCTTTCCGTCTGTCCCACAGGAGCTCAATTAAATTCAGATAAAATTTTAAAGATTGGCTTAATGTTTGATCAGTTTAACAAAAATCCAGCTATTATTAACCATTATTTTCAAACAAGATACATGCCAGACTCACTCACAAGTCCATTCTTGATGAAAGCAGCAGATTTCTGTGTAAATTTAACAATTCAAGGGGTTGAGATTTTATTTTTAAGTTAGCGGCTGAGCGGCTTGTTTAGGACGTATTTTCTGAAGGGGGGGGGGTGGATTTTTTTGTGGCACTCGAGGGGATTGTGGACGGGCCAGAGGCACATATTTTTATTAGAAAAGCATGAAAAAAATATATATTGCCTTTAATAAACCAGACTTTGTTATGCTGCATTTGTTGATGAAACAGCTTCTGACTCATTTCTGTATCTCTGGTCTTTAGTCGAGTTCCAGCTCAGTCCACATCGGAGCGTGACCTTGTTGGAATCCCACTTGACTGGAAATAACATGATCACTGCCGATGCATTTGTTCCTCTCTGACACAGCAGGCCCATGAGAGAGGCTGCATGTATGATTGGTCGTTGCCGTGTGCGTGAACATGTGTACAGCATGATGCCGGGGCGCTTCTGCTCCCCAGGGCGCATCAATGCACGTCATGGTCGATTGGACAGTGTCCCTCCATGCAGCGATCTGCTGTTACTTTAAAGCCAACACATACGTGAGACGCTCCGTCAGAGGACCGTTTGTTGTCCTGACTCATCTGCCCTTTCAGAAACAAGACTTTCAAACATGCTCATCACCAGATCTCAGTGTTTCAGCCTCTAAAGTCTTTGCTTCCACAGTTAGAGCCACGACTCTGAAAGCAGGATATCTTCAGTGAAATAGATTTCATTGTTGTTGACTTTTGTTTGAAAGGCTGCAGGCCAAGGGCACAGTGATGTGGATATTTGTGCAGATCAAGGATTTTAGCTGGTTTAAAGGGATTCTTCAGGGTTGGAGTCGTTCTATTTTTAAAGGATGGGGAGCAAATAGGATTTGGGCTGAGTGCCACTGAAAGAAGGGCGCCAAGAGTCATCTCAGTTTCGCTTCAACTTCGAAGCCTTCGAAGGAAATTTGGCATTAAACGGTGAAAAGATGAATGCATGATATTGAAGATGAGTCTCTGGCGAGTCTGGAGAACTGTTAAAAACAGCTAATTTTGATTTTATTTTACAGGAGGAGTGAGGCCAAATCATGCTTTCATTGATGGAGTCATTTCTGAAGGGTTTAGCAGTTTCTTATCCGACCCGGATGTAGGCTCATTAATGATCTCAGGTACCGTACACTCAGCTCTAAAACCAGATACTCAGTTAGATGGTTTCTCCCTAATCAGTCTACAAGATCTACCATCAGATATCTCTCTATCTCAACCATCAACCTGCCTCTTAGACCAGCTCCAACCAGCTGATGAACACACTCTTTTCCTCTGGGTAGCATGTCTGTTCTTAACATGATCAGTGTGTCAATATTGACAGGATATGTGCAGGCCCCGCCCACAGAACCTGCTGACCTCTGACAAGCCGGGAGAATAGGTCAGTGTATGTGGTTGGATCGTTAGCATTGGTGCTAGCATCCTGGCTAACAGTTCCCTGCTTCTGGAGCTGAAGTGTTTCGAGCTGTTGTTGGGTTCTGATGTTTGAATGACTTATTTGTGGTACCACCTCTCCCATCAATTAGTGCTACATGTTTTGCCACTTTTTTCTTCTTTTAACCCATTTATGATCATTTTCAACCATGTCTGCCACTTTTTAAACCACTTTTTGCCAATTTCTGCAGCACATTTTTGCCTGCTTTACCTGCCTTTTGCCTTTTTTGCCCATTTTTACTACTTTTGTACATTATTGCCACTTTTTACTGCACTTTAGCCCATTTCTTGAACTTTATTGAACTTTTTTCCATTTCTATCCTGTTTTTGCCCATTTTTTAAACCCATTTCTGTCACTTAAAACACTTCTGGCCTCTTTTTTTTTTGCCCATTTCTGCAACATCTTTTTGAAACTTCTTGCCACTTTAGCTGCCTTTTGCTACTTTCTGCCCATTTCTTGCTAATTTTTGTCATTGTTTTCTCACTTTGGTTACTTTTTACTTATTTTTGCCACTTTTTAACCATTTTTGCCAGTTGTAACTTGTTTTTTTTGCCACATTTCACCCATTTTTGACACTCTTTGACCATTTTTGCTAGTTTTGACTCATTTTTTGTCACTTTTCAACCATTTTTGCCACTTTTTGACCATTTGTAACTCACTTTTCACCTTCTGCCACTTTTTAACCATTTTTGCCAGTTATAACTCTTTTTTTTTGCCACATTTCACCCATTTTTGCCACTTTTTGTCACTCCTTGCCCATTTATGCCACCTTCTGCCTTTTTTTGCCACTTTTCACCCATTTTTGTGACCCCAAACTAAATTTTATTACCATAAAATTGTTGACCCTTTTTTGCCACTTTCACCACGTAGATGGTGGCTCTTGCTCCCTTTTTGGCCCTTTGCTTGAGTAACACTGCTTCAGACAGTAGTTGCCAGTCAGTCTTCAGAATCACAGGAATACTTTTAATCTGGATTTGGGGCCCACCAGAGCACTGAAACTGCATCAAACCAAGCTTGATGTGTAAACTACAATAAGAAAATATTCTGGTATTTCCTTCATGTAAACAGTAGATAACAGACATAGCTGTGTGGTTAGAAACAGGTTAGAAATGTGATGATGTGATTGGTTCTTGGATAAAGTCTTTAAAGTATTGAATCTAATGTCAGATTTTCTCCGGCTCTTTAAGATGCTGATTATTTTTGTTTGGCCATTGTGGATGATGGTTTCCATTAACTTCAGTTTTCATTTGACCAAACTTGCATGTTTTCCCGGTCCAAGAGCATTTTGATTCCCTTCCAGCTCCTGCGAACATTTCAGCTGAATTCCAGGATAATGCCGTTTTGTGGAGGTGTGCCATCTCAGGGAGCTTTGAAGGTGAAAAATGTGCTTCAAAGCTGAAGTCAGGCTCTGCTCTGCAGTCATCGATCTGTGCATCAAAGACGGCTGGATTTATCATGGGTTTTTTCTTTTCTCAGACAGTGATGTGATTTATTGGACAATGATGTACATATGGACTGATTCAGGTCAGGAACTTTCTCCACAGTTGCTAACATTTGTCTTCAGGGCTCTTTTTGGCAGACACATGATGACAATGAACCAACTGGGCCTGCTAATGAGGACCTTGTGAGTACGAATTCCTCTGTATATGTGCAAAAGAAGACGTATCGTGCATGCTCTGCGTCAGTTTCCTCTCCAGAATGGGATAAAACAAACCTAAAGCCACGTTTTGTTTTCAGACATGCTTGAATTTTCGCCTCGCTGCAGGAGGGCGTCTCATCCCGGCGGTTATTAATGCCGACTACCTATTTGAGCATGTGTGCTTCTCTGGCAAACAGTCTCTGGACTCGGCCAACAGGATAACGTTACTGCGGGCCAAGTCATTAGCCGGTGAAATAAAGCAGCTTTGTATTGTTGTCATGGTCCACCAAATTCTATTTAAAAATCCGGCTTCTTTCCAAGAACACACACAAAGGGGACAAAGCAAAATGGAAGAAGAGGACTCAGTTATCTGAAATAGTCCGCCTCTGAGCGTCGGCTGATCAAAATTAATCAGAGCTTCATTCAGCAGGACAGGACGTGCTGGTTCAAACTTCACCGACACAGCTCGCAACAAAAGCTTTAATTTGGGCCGGCTCTGGAATGACATATTCTCCACGTATGAAAGGAGGAGAAAAATCCAACTTGTGGAAGGATTTATATCCTGCTGTGTGTGGAAAAGATTGGAATTAGTTTCCAAACTTTAGAAAGAGTTGATCCAAACTTTGATAAGCTGCAGGAGAGACTTAACTCTCATTTTCTCCAGAAATCAGAGACATAAAATGTTCATTGTGCTCTTGCCTGTCTGCCTGTGACACCTCCACTCCTCTCACATGCACACTTAGACTCCCAAATGCTCACCCATTACTTTTCCAATATGTCTTAAACTCCTCTAGCAGTTAATTCCACTTCTCTGGGGGTGTGCAGGGTGATTTGATACGCCATCAGGCAGCACTGAGGAGAATTGAAACCAAAAGCCATGAAATCTTTCCAGAATTATTCTCTTTTTTTCCTTCTTCCAGTTCCATTCTCTTCTATTTCCATCATGAAACCATGAACATCGCCCCCTTTAAATGTTTATTTTTCCTGTTTTTGTCACCTGCCATGTCTAGTTGTCTTTATTCTAGTCATCCTCACTTCAGTTTGAGAGATTTGTGACAAATATCAAGAAAAATGTCGACATTTCAACAAGAGAGCAATCACATCTGCTTCAGAAACTCTTACCAGGGGAATGGCTGACCTCTAGTGGCAGCTGGAGAGAGAAAATAATGTTTGTCTATGCTGTCAGACTTTCCATATGACTGATTTTCCAGCAGATACATGAAGTAAAAATGGCTGTTTGAATAATGAAGGATAAAATCTGAAAACAGTGCCTGAGTTAGCGTTGCATCATAGACCACAAAGACCACCTAAATACTCACTCAGGCTTGTAATCTCTGGAGTTCCCCTCTCAGACTGTTGACTTCATTTTCCATGAGAAGCTCCTTTATTTACTTTTTGATATCAATCATGGGAAAATCCAACGTAGGCACTTTTACAGCTCTTGGTGCTCAGCTGGCCTGAATTCTGCTGACTTTTGATCAATGTTTTGGCTTGCAACTGTTGATTAATCATGAATATTATTCTGATTTTCTGTCTACAAAGTCATGTCAACTAAACAGAAATATGGAACACTCTTTTGTGATGCTATCACAGCTTCTTTCAGTTGTTTGTTTTGGGGGTTACTCCCTTCAGCCTCCTCTTTAGCAGGAGGTTAAAGCCTGGAGATTGACTTGGCTGAGCTAAAACCTTTCCCCTCTTCCCCCTGATGAACTCCTTTGTTGTTTCAGCTGTTTTTGGGGGGTTATTAGCTTACTGCATGATGGATGGATGGATGGATGGATGGATGGACGGATGGATGGATGGATGGATGGATGGATGGATGGATGGACGGATGGATGGATGGATGGATGGATGGATGGAGGGAGGGATAGATGGATGGATGGAAGGAATGAAGGACGGAAGGAAGGAAGGAGGGAGGGAGGGAGGGAGGGATGGATGGATGGATGGATGGATTTAAAAATTGCATGGATGGATTGAGGGAGGGAGGGATGGATGGATGGATGGATGGATTTAAAAAAATTGCATGGATGGATTGAGAGAGGGAGGGATGGATGGATGGAAGGAAGGAAGGAAGGAAGGAGGGAGGGAGGGAGGGAGGGAGGGATGGATGGATAGTTGGAAGGATTTAAAAATTTCATGGGTGGATGGATGATGGATGGATGGATCGATAGAGGGATGGATAGAAATTGAATGATAATAGACCCCCAAAATCGTTTGGTTGCATCTTTCTTTAAATTAGCAGACCAAATGTTTCCGTAGACCTGAGTTCATGTTGATGCTGCTGTCATGTGCCAGCTCTGTTTGTCTGAATAATCCTTGTTAACAGGACACACCTGGGCAGCACAGCACACCTGTCAGCCCCTAATGTTCCCATAATGCCAATGAGATTTCCCGGCCCAGATTGCAGCTCTGTGTTAGCTTGTGTTTACTAGCATGAATCCGTTCCTGTTAAGGGGTTAAAGTAAGTGGCACATCATCCTCTCTCAGATTTGCTTTGTTCGGCCTGAGCTCTGCATAAACTCTTCTGCCATTTGAGCGATGACTCATCTGACCACCTGACCTTTTTCCTCCACCGGTTCATCTTCTGCCTTTATTCTTTGCACCACTTCCCTCACAGCCACGTACTTTTCAGGTGTAATCAAAGGGTTTAAAACCCCTGCGCCCCGCTCCATCGAGATTTCAAATGTGAGACTTTAAAACAGTCTGCTCATGCCTCTGACATTTACAGTCGAGTGATTCACAGTTGTTTTTCTTTCTGTTTGTCCTTCGATTTTGAGTCAGAGGCGAAGCTGTGAGGGTTAAGAGGTGAGGATGACATCTTTTTCTCAGACTTCAGGGCTCCCTCTGCTCTCATAAATGGTTGTCGGAGCCTGAATCCTCCCCTCTATGACTACTTTCAAACTCCCAGCAGTCCCTATATGCTCCTTTCATCTCTTCCTGAAGACAAAATAATGGAGACAAACAGAAATGCTCTACTTTAAGCCTCTTTTTAAAAGCGTACATGAGTTTTCCCATGTTGGAAAGTGTTTCATGTTAGAGGTTTTTCTCCCTCTTTGCTTTGGAAAAGAGCATTTAATTGCATGCAAAAGGATATGAATTTTTCACATGGAAAAATACAGCTTCAATTCATAATGTCTCAAAGTAATGTTTCATCCATCTTTTATGAAAGCAAAACCTGATTAGAGCTGGTGCACTCAGTGTAAGTAAGAGAGAGAGCTCTGTGATTCCCTGAGTGGAGCTCTAAGGAGAAACCACACCACTGTAACTACACAGCAGACAAACACTGGGAGTGTCCCAGCTTTTTACAAACTAAGTTTGCACTGCAATCAGAAAAACCAAGGGCTTTGAGCAATCCAAGCCTTCATTTCTTGAAACGGTGCAGATAAAACTAAAGTGAAAAAGCTGCTTAGGTAAGATAAACTGCAGAGTAACAACAGAAACAATGATTGGCTGTTACTTAGCCATGTGTGTGTTAAAGGGATGTTACGCCCTATTAGACGGCAAATAAATGTAAAAGCCTATCAGTGACATTAGGGGATAAATTTCAGTTTTTGTTTTAACCAGCAGAGGGAACTGTCTCTCTTTGAACTGTGTGGCCCAATTCATCCTATCCTGTAGGTTAGTAGGTGTTTAAGCTATGAAGACGTGGTGGATGTGGGTCAAGATTTTTTGGCTAAGATTGCACCATTTTTAATCTATAGTGTGACAGCAAGATAAGAAGATATATTTACCACCAGGTTAGCATGTTTATTAAAGGCACCTCACAGAGAAGGACTGGTTATTATACACAGATGATGGTTGTCCTGGATAATTTACATGGGCTCATCGTAGACCCATGTCAGCTGTAAAGCTTCGTCTATATTGGCTGTACACTTCAACCTCTATCAGCCTATATCAGCTGTAAATATCAGCCTATATCAGTTGTAAATATCAGTCTATATCAGCTGTAAATATCAGTCTATATCAGCTGTAAATATCAGCCTATATCAGCTATAAATATCACTCTGTATCAGCTGTAAATATCAGTCTATATCAGCTGTAAATATCAGTCTATATCAGCTGTAAATATCACTCTGTATCAGCTGTAAATATCAGTCTATATCAGCTGTAAATATCAGCCTATATCAGTTGTAAATATCACTCTGTATCAGCTGTAAATATCAGTCTATATCAGCTGTAAATATCAGTCTGTATCAGCTATAAACATCAGTCTATATCAGCTGTAAATATCAGACTAAATCAGCTGTAATAACTGGCCTCTATCAGCTGTAAATATCACTCTGTATCAGCTGTGGTTGCTGTGTGGCCCCCATGTGGTTGGGGCAAGATACCAGTCTGCACTCGCTCATTATGAATAGAATGCAATTCTATGTATGCAAGAAAGTTTGACTCTTTGCTAGATAGCCGCTCTTTAGAATTTCTAATGTATACAAGCTGGCAATAAGCAGCATACAAATAAAAGCAACTGTACAGAACATGGACATTTTATTGGATTTTTTTTATGACTGTATGGGTGTGAAAGCCTGATGCCAGCTTAATGAATGAAGGACTTATGTGATGATGGAGTCATGTAGCATGATGAAGGCATGCCTTAGTATAACAGCATACTAACAGCTGTTTCAGTAGCAGCTAGCAGTGTTTGAACATGTAGCAGTCATTGCATTAGCATGTGTTGTTGCCATTGACTCTACAGCTACCTAAACAACTACATCTGGACCTCAAAGGCCCAACTAACCGACACAGGTGTTTCCTATTACCCTGACTGATTAGGCCTGTAGTCAGCTAAGAATTATGGGACGTCTTTGGACTGCTGACGCACCCTAAGGTGCAACAGAACATAGAGAATGAAGGTGATGTCATGTTCACAGAGGTGTAATTTGGCCACGCCCACAGAGCCTCCGTGCATGACAGAGGGGTCATGAAAAGGCATGGTTAGGGTTGTAAAACAAACATCAGGGCTGGTTCACGTGACTGTTTGAGGTGAAAGTGGTAAATCTCGGCAGGTTGCTATAGCAACTCTTTTGATGTCTTTCCCTTTCACGCTGTTTTAAATTGAGAACTAATAATTCCAATACTGGAAGTGTGATCTATTGTGCAGGGATAGAGCATTGAGCTCAGAAGCAGTTGTGTATATTTAATCATATTTAATTCCAATGTAGCATATTGATGACACACAGTACAAAAACAATAGTCAGACTTTCCTTTACAACTTGGACCCAGTAAACCCCACAAAAAATCACCAAGGAGCACAGTAAAACCAAGATCTTAGTTTCACAGTGAAGTCGAGACAAACACAACCTTTGTGCTGGAGAACAGACCCCGGACCACAGGGAGAACACTCTCTTTTCATACAGGATCAAAGTTGTAATATAGTCTTTATACATTACAACACTCAACGTAGAAAAGTAATACCAAAAACCTTTAAGCTATGCATGGAGAAGGAGCCTTAAAGAGCAACACCTGTGGCATGTTTCAGTGCTTCACAATGGAAATAGTGAGCTGTGGGAAGCTTGGCTGTGGTAATGCACATGTTTGGACAGCAGATGTCGCCATAATCCTTTACAAAGCTCTCCCACTCTCGACAGTTTCCCTGCAATATTCAAAAGATGTCCGATTACAGACTGGAGTGAGCAAATGCTGCACCATAGAAGAGAAGAAGTGAAATATTTGCCAGCAAATACCCACTAAAATGTGACATTTGACATCTGGTGCTGATAACATTTCTCCGATAACTGAATGCGAAACAACACTGAAAGTGGATTAAACAGGCAAATGAGCTCTTTTCATTGTACAATTAAAGGGATCATTGTTGTTTTACTGGAGAATTCATCACACTTTACTGCTGTTTGGTTAGCTGAAGTTGGTTATTTTAAGGTCTTTTAGTGAAATTGACAACTATGTTTCGAGCACTGTCTTAGCCACATGCAAACATTAAATACAAACTTCTCTGCTCAGCTTAAAGGAGTCTCTGGGACACAACAACAGTAATCAATCAAGCTGATTTTGTCGCTGACGCTGTTGTTATTGGGACACACCGCAGTTTGTCATTGGTTTGGTGACGATCGGAGCAGAGGAGACATGAAAATGTTCTTAATATAACAAATCATAAGAGAGGAAACTGTGTGGGAAGCCGTTTGAGCATATATTTGATATCCTTGATATAATCTGATGTGTAGCTCTATGAGTACTCAAATATTGATTAGTTTCAGTGTGCAACCCGGCCTTACTAACAGAGCCAAAAGTGTTACTATTAGTACCAGTGGACATTCCCTACACTTACTATTCGTGCTGGTTAGTAAGGTGGGATATTAGCACCAGCCAACAGCCAAATGCAGGTACTTTAGAGCAGGGGTTCTCAACGTTGGAGTCTGGACCCCATTGGGGGGTTGTGAGACACTGAGAGGGGGTCTCCAGATGCTTTAAAAAAAACCAAGAACATTTTTGAATTACACTGTTGCCACTTCACACCAATTTTGCCTCATTGTAACTAATTTTTATCAATTCTTCCCATCAATTTTGCCAATTTCAACATATTTTTGCAACTTCAAACCCATTTCTTGTCAGTTTTAAACCCTTTCCACCACTTTTTTTCTGCCTGTTTTTGCCACTTCTAAACCAGATCTCGCCACTCCCTGCCTATCGTTGGCTCTGTTGACACATTCTTGCCACTATTAACCCCTTTTACCACTTTTTAAGCCACATTTCACAATTTGAAAAGCCCATTTTTGCCACATTCTGACTATTTCTGCCTGAGCTAACCCTTTTTTGCCAGTTTATATCAATTTTCATCAAATTTCACCAAATTTCCACCTATTTTTCCAACTTTTACGCCATTTCATCCACTTTTGAATCACCTTTTACCACTCAATATGCCCATCTTTGCCACTTTAACCCTTTTTGGTTATTTTTTGCCACTTTTTGCCATTTTTACCCCTCATTGACGGCCTTGTCTCCACATGACTATTCTTGAATGTGCATGACTGTGTTCAGCCACCTTCAGGTACAGTGGGGGTCTTCGGTCTCTGGCACCTTTATTTGGGGGGTCGTGGGCTGAAAAGGTTGAGAACCACTGCTTTAGAGCAGTGTTGAGTGAATTTGCTCAATCTACCCAAACAAAGCCTAACCTAACAGAATGATTTTGTCAAGCTTAAGCCAAATGAAACTCAGTGTTAGCTCATGCAGGACACAGTGGCCATTTGCCCAGCCATGATCCCAATTTTCGTACATAAATTTTGCAATGAAACTGTACCAACTGAAAACCCTTATTCTGCTCATTCCTACTGATTTTATACACAAAGCTAAGCAGACGTGCACATTCACTGACCAAAATAAAAACCCTCTGCCTCCTCTCTGTGTCAGAGCTGCTGTCAAATGTTGACAGGTGGCTGTCTGCCAGAATAGTTTGACTCAGTATCATGTGAGAGTAATTCTTCACTGCAACTGGTGTTTCTAATAGAAGTGTGTTTGATCCGCCTTGCTTGTTTTAAATCCAAGAAAGTCAAACAGAGCCTGAATTTCAGCATAAGACTGCTGAAATTGTGCACAAAATATAGTGAGTCTGACGCTCACAATGCAGGACAGTGGCAAATGTTTGCACAGTTGTGCAATCATCATTTCTGCACCAACTCGCTCTTATTTAATATCTTACAACTGGAATACTAGGAGTCTTGATTATGATATTATACCTGATTACAGAGCTGCTTGTACAAATACAGTGGCTGGTAAAAATGTCTGATGGTAGATTTTTAATTCACCAGAATCAAAAGTTAAATTCCAACCCTGCCAGTAAGCATTCAAATGTCTACTAGTACTACTAGTTAGCAAAATAACCCACTAGAACTCCTAGCAGACCATTTCTGAGCTGACTCGTTGACTAGTAACTTTTTTGCCCCTTTTTACCATTTTTTACCATTTTTCGCCCTTTTAAGCTGCCTTTTGCCATTAAATACTACTAGTTATCTAGTTTTTGACCCATTTTTTGCCACTTCTTTTTGCCCATTTTTGCCCTTTTCACCATATTTTGCCCATTTATGCATCCTTTTGCCATTAAATACCACTTGTTTCCTATTTTTTTGCCAGTCTTGACTGTTTTTTGCCCATTTTGGTCACTTTTAACTCATTTTTTAGCCACGGTTTTGCCACTTTTGAACTAATTTGGCCACCTGTAACTCATTTTTTTGTAATTTATCACCCATTTTTTGTGACTTTCTGACTCTTTTTCCACTTTTCCTCTCCATTTTCACCCAGTTTCTTCTTGCCACGTTTCACCACTTAGATTGTTGCTCTTGCAAGGGTATTTTTCATCAGTTTGGCTCTTTGGTTGAGTAACGCTGTTTTAAGGTTTGCTGGTATGACTGGTAAACCTCTGAAGTCTCACTGGTACTACTAGTAGAGCTACACAATGGTTGATGTCAGCAAATCAAATATGTGCTCAATGGCTTTCTGTTAATGTGCATTTGAATACCCGTTTGTCATGCATGCCCCATAACTGGACTTTCATTTAGGACTTCTATGTGACTTTATGGCATATTCCCCTGATTCAATATGATATTCATTGCATTTCCTGCTCCTTGTCCAATTTAAGTGTTTTTCTGGTTGACTGACTTGAATATTTATCATGTGGCAGCCTAAGTTTCAAATTTCTTTAAGCCTTTTTATAACTTCATGGCAGTACAGGAGTCTGAATTTTCAACACATAATGTCTTTAATACCACACGTTTTAAAACGTGTACTTTTTTGTCATTGAAATAAAGTTTAAAATCTTTCTTCACTGGTTTAATCTCCCTTAGAGAGACTGGATTCATTGTATAACTGAGCCGGGAACATTTGGAGTGCAATCATTCTGTGCAGACGAGCTCTGGTGACTTTTACTCTGAAAAGCACAAACCAGAAGTGTCTGTGGAGAGATTTGCACAGCTTAGGGTTAAAGAGGCGAGCCTACTATTCTCTAGATTCTTGGCACATGATACACAGATACACATTGAAATTCAAAGCAAGCTGTTGCTCATCCTGATGCCCTATTTTTGTCACATTGGTATTAAAAAAGGTTTATATTTTCTGATTTTTACCTGGATGGTATCTAAACTTTAAAATCTGGTATTGTGGTAACCCCCATTTTCAATACAATCTTGTAAAAGAGTTCCTGCTCTAGCGTGAGCACCGTACTCCTCTAGTCTGATGCTGCCATAAAACAGAAATGAACACTTTCTAAATGGACATCAATGCATGTTAAATATCCTGTAGAAAACGAGACTTTGGCACATTGTAACTGCAGTAGCAGGTAGCAAGAGCACACATAAGCAAACATACAGCTGAGTGCTTTATAACCAGACTCCAAGCAGCTTACCATTAGTGAAGTACTTTACATTCAACATTAGACACAAAGCAGCAGTCTTACAAACACCAACGTCTGGACTGCCAGTTAAAGGGCTGAAGTACTATTAGACTGGTCAATTATATACTTTACATGTCATTTACATAGATATTGTTTATGCACGTTTATCAACAGGTTGTATATACAGTCATACATAATCAGACACTGGTACATGTTTGATCTTTATGCACCGACGACACCGGTACTCACAACAATTCCACGTTTAGCAGCAGTTACAATCGCATACATCGTAGATCCTCAATGGTGAAAAAAGGTTTAAAAAAAAATCAAAAACAATGACATGAAACTGTAACAAATCTATCGTTCTCCACTGATATATGAAGACTTGACTCTCTATGTAAAGACTATATGGTAATGGAACATTCTGAAAAGTTCTGAGGTATTTTTAAGGACAAACATAAGGGCAAGGAGCAGAAGCTACCTGTTGACATCCATGCTAATCACAAAATACTCGTGGATGCAAAAGTCTGTACAATAAGGCAGCAGCTGCACACGTAAACAACGACGCCGTTGTGCTAGGGTGTAGAAGACGAATGGATGGTTGAGTGAAAGGATGAAACCTGTCGGACGAATACAAAACGAACTCTTAAGTTAGGGAGTGATTGTCATTAGAGGCTTTGATTTGTTTCTTTAGAGTTGGTTCAAGGCTCAGTGATGTTGCAGTGTCAACCCAACCCAACATTATTCCAAGTTGCATGAATAATAAATGCAAGAAGTTGGACGTTTTTGTTCGTTTACAGGTGCGTATTGATAGGCTACAGGATGGAGAATGTACGAGGTGAAACAAGGCCATATTTCAAGTATATTTAAAAGCCCATAACCTACTGCAGAAAACAGCTAATGCTAGCATTGAAGACTTTCCTATCAGTGTTAATTTCATCAACTAAAAGTATTTGTTGACAGCCTTTTTTACATGACAAAAACTAGACTTAGACTAACAAAAATAGATCTGTGATGACTAAAACTGGCAAAAAGTAAGTTTAGTTTTCTTCACATCGACTAAAACTTGACTAAAATGTACTGTAGTTTTTCGTTGGACATTCAAAATCCATGATACTTCTCTACTGTGGGTAAATTTGTCAAAATGCAATGTATCTGTAGCTATCCTGCCTCTCAGCTGTAGAAAGCAGGGACCCCAGGTTTGGCAGAGTGCAGAGAGCACAGAACCATGATTTGGTACCAGATTTAGGCACGAGAAGAAATGCTTGGACTAAAAGTAAAGACTAAAATGTGAGGACTTTGTATGGACTAAAACTAGACTAAAGTGTCTTTAGTTTTCGTTGACTAAAACTAGATTAAAACTAAAAAGGGCAGAAATGACTAAAATTGGACTAAAACTGAAAGACCAATATAAAAAATAGCTGCCAAAATTAACACTGCTATCAAACATCGACAATGACAAGCAAGTCAGGCAGCAAACAAGGTTGACATCGCCAACAAGGAAAATTAAAGCTTTAATTCTTTGCTTTTAGGGTTAAAGTTACTGTGGGATACTGTCAAACAGTGATACTGGCAAGGTAGCGAATTATTTCTAACTTTTCTTTTTATTGTGGGACTCAGGAAACAGTATTGTAAAGCAGGACAAAGCTGAATGCCGTTAGCGAGGAATACAGTGCCTATAAATATTTTTCACCCCCTTTGGATGTTTTACCCCGAAATTCCATATACAGCATGCACGCCGCGCACCGAAGCACCGCGGGTTTGCTCTGACTGAAAGGAAAGTGACCTCGCCCACTGGAAGCGAGTCTAGAGCGCTGCGCCACGGCGCGCAAGCCCTGATCAGCAGGAAGAGATCACGGGAGAACTGCAAGTTCACGCAGGAATAGCATGTCAACAGCGGACTGTTTTACCTTTTGGGGTTAATTTATCATCCTTTCCAGTATAAGTCTGTATATGGAAATTGGGGTTACCCTCTGATCTTATAAATCAATCATGGTCAATATAATTTGGCTTTATTGGCAAAAAGAAATTACTAAGAAAATCCTCAGAGCAACATAAGTTAGCCAGTATTCCTTGCTACCATTACACCATGAAGACAAAAGAACACTCCAAGCATCTCAGAGAAACGGTGACTGAAAAGTAGAATTCAGGAGTCAAGCCAAGGCTCTGAACATCGCCTAGACTTCAGTAAAATCCATCATCAAGAGATGGAAGGAATATGGCACATATGCAAACCTGCCTAGATCACGCCAGGCATCCAACAGCTGTTGGCAGGTTTTCACCAGTCAAAGCTTTATGGGAAAGTGGCAAAGAGAAAGCCACTGTGGAAGAAAACTTGTTTCAGATCTCGACGAGACTTCACAGTCTGTGGAAGAAAGTTCTTTGGCCTGATCAGACCAAAATGATTCTTTAAAGCCATCAGACAAGACACTATGTTTGGCACATCCTGACAAACTCACCATCCCTACTGTGAAGCATGGTGGTGGCAGCATCATGCTGTGGGGGTGTTTCTCAGAAGCCGGCCCTGGAAGTCTCAGACTCAGTGCTGTGACTGCAACTAAAGGTGGCTCTTCGAAATACTGACCTGAAGAGGTGAATATTTATGCTGTCACTTATACTGAATTATATATTGTGTTGTATGATACTGTTGGCTAGCTGAGTTGCTGTTTTCCATGTGCCTGTCCTGCCATGTTATTGAATGCTAGTGTCAACTGTTGTCTCATTCTGTAGGTTATTGTTTAGCCTTGAAATGCAGCCTTATTTCCCTCCATGTTTCCATACCAATGGTCTTTTAATTTGCTAGTCCAACATTCGATAGAATGTCAAATTCCCTGCATTTATTCATGATTAGCAACCTGGAAAAAAGAACAACAAATCAACAGCATATGAGCTCCCAACTGAGAGAATGGCCGCTGCGTAGAAATGATCAATGGTTGGTTAGCAGAGCAGAATCTGTCCAGGGGTTAAGGTCTGATCTCACACCAGAGTTTCAGGCAGAGCGTCAGCATTGTCCGAGGAAAGCAGCTGCCAGATCTGCCACCGGTCCCTCTGCCAGTCCTGCCACTCCGGCGTATGCGGCACGATTTGGGCATCCGTCGTCGAGGCTGAGTTACTCTGCGCCGCACTGATCCTCCCGTGCTGCACGGGGGCCTGCTGACCTGTCGCTAGCTGAGGCGAACTCTGCGTGCTAGCCAGTCGATGGTGGGCGTTGTAAGGGGGAGGACAGCGGCTGTCGTTGGGACAACCATCACCACTGTTCACTCCACTTTGAGATCTCAATGGGTTACTCCCGTGTCCGCCTGCTCGATGCGTGCTGTTGAGGTGTGATGTCGCAGATGGGTTGATGCTGAGCTGGAGGCGAGGCCGTCCCGACCCGACGTTAGGGCTGGTACACACCCTGGTGACCGGCGGATGGGGTCTTAAGTCACTGATGCCAGGCGATGTCTGAGTTCCTTGTAGCGTCGTCTGCTGCCTGCCGTCGCCGTGGAGTCCATCAAGACCTTCTTGGGAGCTGCGGGAGCTTCCCTCGGACATGTTCCCATGTGACCCTAGACACAGAACGTCAACTAGATCAATAGAAATAATCCTACTTGAACAGACAAGACAGGGAAACACAATAGGGATGACATTTAAGTGTAGAAAATGCTCCGAACTTACGGACTTGCTTCGTCTGATACTTCTAGCAATCACTTTAATGCCTCACTTACTCGGTTACAGCTGCAAAAATCTTTATGAAAGCACTGAGCAGCTGGTTAAGTAGTGGAATTATTCACCCTGCATCACAAGTGTAAATTAGCTGCTTATTAGCCTGCTAAAAATTGATGAAAACCCAGCAGGAATCTGATTAGCTGCAATGGAAAGTGCTCCAGATTAAACCCTTTTTAAGCAAGTTTTTAAGTTTGTGAATAACTAACATCAGGTGTCGAACACCTGATGCAACAGCTTTCTATCCACCTGGAAGAAAAATGACAAAGACTTTGAATTCATAAATATCAGTTTACCTGTGTATGGTTGGTCTTTAAGTGCTGGTTTTAGTGTGGAGTGCCACGTCCCCCATATGTTGGCATGCTCCTCTGATATAGAGTCTGAAGGAAGCACGGCAAAATTTCAATTCAAAGCCAAAAGCAAAGGGAATGCAAATATTGTAAGGTTAAAATCCAGTGTAAGAGGAGTGCTCGGTTCACCTTTAGTACCCCAAGTGTCCGCTCCAGGCAAATTTAAGTGTTCTGGGACGCGATAGAGCTGCTCGCTGCCCGGGCTTCCTGCTTCTCCCCTCCGCTCACTCAGAACCGGCGAGTTGTTGTCATAAGGTGACACCTCACCGCTGGACGCCTTGTTTGAGTCGCTGGAGGAGCGGCGCTCGCTCAGGCTGAAGGGCTCTTCTGTCTGCAGCATGTCAGGACTCCTGCGGTGAATCAGACAAGTACAGGGATGTAACGTTTAAAAAAATGAAAAGGAGAGATGTGAACAGCTTGTAGGGCTGGTGAAACTCACTGAGAGGCTTTTCTTCTCAGAAGGTAGTCCACCACGTCTGGATCAGTCTCCAACAGGCTCATCAAGACTTCATTCTGCAGATCAGGAGGCACCTAAACGACATGTTAACAATTAAACACACAAATCATGACTAACGCATCTATAATGACTGACTAAAGGTATAAGGTATAACACAGGAAGTGAGAGGCCACCACACTGCATTAAATCTTACAGATTTGAGAAAATGCAGTCTCCCGCCACAGGAGCACAGGAGGTCAAGTTCAAGAGTTCAAGAGATGAAGTTTCTTATTTGCAAGTTGTAGAAGATGTTTGCAATGACAAGCATTAGCTCTCTCTCCAGATTCACAGGAAGTTGGCATAACTCTTATAATTAACGTCTGATATTTGCCCTTTTCCCAGTTGCCTTTGATAACTGAAAGGGACGAATCTTACCAATCAAATATTCCAGTATAAAGCCTTAATGTTCCTCTAACATAAAGAGGAGTTTTAGGTGCCTGGCAGGGAAAACAAGAACGCTGATGTTGTATGAAATTTGTATACAAGTTGGAGAAGATGCAATGTGTACAATGGCCGGCATTTATGTCTCGCCAGTTTCACAGGAAGTTGGCTTAACTCTTGTTTGAAACATCATATATTCAAATTACATCAGTAAATTGCAATCTACTGATACCACATCTGAAGGATCTCCTCCTACAGATTTCATTCATTGTCTTAAAAATCTTTTCTGCTTATTCTTGACAAGATTGACATCTAAAGTTGTGCAATCTGTGAGTTTTTACCTGTGAGTAGGGTCATAAGTTGGAGAACCTTTCTTGTTTTTTGGCATATTTTAAAAATTGTACCAACTATTTTGATTCAGTATAACTTTACAGTGCTTGTGTCAATTATCACCAAATTTTACAAGGATGATCACAATTTTACCCTGAAGACATTCATGCATCTATATCATCACTTTGCCCCAGCGCCCCCTTCTGCCAATTTAATATTTCCTCCTCAGAGTTTTTTCTTCTTCAAAAGCAACTTTAAACATGCAGCCCCTGCACACCATTCAACATAGGCTGATGATTTTTGGTCTGCTTATGGATTATCGTAAAACCTACAAAGAAGCCTCTTGGACCCATGCCCAAATCCCAACAGGAAATCCACCAGCTTCACCTCAATTTCAAAATAAGACATTTTTGATGGCATTTAATGACTTTAACCTATTACAACTTTAGTTAACATGGTTATGTGATCTTGTGCTTTTTCTTGCAAGACAATGGCATCACACTGAACACGCTCACATGCATACATCTCATCAAAGCGCCACCTACTGACAACAGGAAGTGACACAAATGGGTCATTTCTTCATTCCTCGTATGGTGCTTAACATATTGAACTCTGATTTTGAAAGAAAGGCCTTAATAATTGGTTACAACACATAGATTTCATTGAAGGATGACCCACTGGCAATGGCGAGCATTTCAATATCTCGCCAGTTTGACAGGAAGTATGTGCAACTCTCATACAAAACAACTTTGTATGTTTCTGATGGTGCCAAATGACTTTAACCTGTTTGAACTGTGGTAGACATCGTTCTGTGCACTTCTAAATTTTCTCCCAAGACAACAGTGTCACACTGAACACACCTACATGCAAACATTTCATGTAGCACCCCTACCGCCAACAGGAAGTAACACAAAAGGGTCATTTGTTAATCCGTCTTAATGCACTGGACTTAATAAGCTCAGATTTTTGAACAGGAGTCCTCGATTCTTGTCCACAACACTGACATGTTGCATTTATTTTATTAATGGTCACCACACTGTCAATGGTGAGCATTTAGATACATTGTCATTTTAACAGGAAGTTGGCAAAACTCTTATATGTATCTGATGTTATTTCTGGTTTTACTACAGCACCACCTACTGTAATAACCCACTGCTTATACTGCCCCCTAATGTTGACAGCCAGTACTACCTCATATACAAAGTGCAAAATGCTCATTACTTTTGATCTGATGGCAGACCGTCTAGTAGTTGTGTTAATCTGATTTCTGTCTTAATTCTATGCAGATTAAACACGAGGATTATAATGACAAGCTCTGAACCTAACACCTTCTGTCCACACTTGATTCTAATCCTCAGTTGAGGAGTATTTTCCGAGCAGGAGTTGCCAGTTTCAGACGTCAGCATGTTATAAAACAACTTTCAGATGTCACTTTTAGAACCAGAGCCTCTTAAAAAATCTGTTTTTACTCACAAAGACTGAGCAAGTCAGTCCCAATTCACAATATGTGATTAATAGTCTTCTATTGGCTTACAGAAGGAATGTCAGCCTCGGGGGACTGGCAGTGGCAGATTACAAAACATAACGGTTTAAGGTTTCGGGCCTGGAGTGACCTGAACAGACTGTCCACCCTGTCTGGGGAGACAAAAAGCAACTGATGATCCGTGCTAAATCTCGCCCTCTTCTGACACTGAAAGAAGGATTTCATGGTTGAATTTTCTGTTTCTATTTTGGAAGAGAAAGTTCAAGTAGCTCAGTGAAAGGTTCTTATTGTTTCTGTCAGCCTGCTGGCAGGATTGGACTCTTTTGAAATATTATCAGAAGAACTCAGGTTTGATTCATCCAAAAACAGCCATCATTCACCTGTCATCTTACATTGTCTTTGTTATTCCCTCCTTTATTGTCTCTTTCTGAGTCATTCGCTAAGACTAAACTATTGTCTGCTAGGCCAGGAGGGATTGTCTTACTCTAAGCCTACACAAGAATGTGAGAGGGAAAGTGTGTTTAGCAGAGAGAATGAAGGAGGAAGTGAGGATGGAGCTTAAAACCACAGCGGCTCAGCGACTGACCATGAAAAGGGTTTGGTAGCTGGCGATCATCCTCTGCAGCACGGCGATGACGGCCGTGCTCTCCTCGGCTCGCGCCGTGCTCTGGACGCTGAACTCTTTGTCCGAGCTCTTCTGCTTGTGGAGGAGGTTGGGGCCGAAGATGGTGGCCAGGTTCAAAGATGTCATCTTGTTGCCGGTAATCTGTATTTGGAGAAAGGAATTCAGACACAAAAGTTAATCCTGTGTAACAGTAGATGCTTTTAAACAGGTCTCTGCATGTTTTACATGTTATTACTGTAGCATTATGACTGTCAAAGACTTCTAAGATGAGACATCTATCAGATATCCATGTGTGTGCCATCTGGAAACGATGGTTAGTAATGCATGTCCAAGCAAGGAAAGGTTTATGTGTTTAGCACATTTCAAAACGAGCCAATTCCAAACGCTTGCTGCTGACTGTGCGGTAATGATGGAAGGCAGAAACAGTATACACCAGAGCTTTTGTTTGGAGTACATTTTTAGTAGGGCTGTCGAGATTAATCTAGTTAATTGTGATTAATCAAGGTCCACAATTAGTGCTCTATTTCTTAAATTGCGTGCTTTATTGTCCCTGGTTGGCATGTCAGCCTCTCCCTTAAACCACAGTGATGTAGAACAAGTCCACCACTGCTCCTTTATGACTCATGAACATTTTTAATGTTCTCATATTTAAATTTCAATCCATTACAAGTTCCTTTTTCATGTTATAATCTTATACCAATAAAATCACGTCTGTATCCAAACAGAAAGTTAGTTACTCCTAGTCTAAGACAATAGAAAAAATAAAAAATGACACAAAAACAGTTTAAAAAGCAAAACAGTGGAATTTTAAAATCTGATAAAAAGGGTGTGATTAATCATGATTAACTAGAAAGATTTCAGAGATTGATCAGATTCATAATTTTTAATTTTTGACAGCCCTTATTTTTAGTTTCTTCAAATTTTTGGGGATAAATCCACACAAATATCCTAAAATTAAAAAAAAAAATAAAAAATAAAAAATCAACAATTTCTGTGAAAAAAAAAAAAAACTATCCCATTAAATGTACCACCAGAACTAAATACTCCCTAAATGTTTATCAAAACTTTATCATCAAGAATAAACACTAATATAATAATTCCCCCAAAAATTTGATGTAAAAACATTTTTGAGCAAATTTCCCAAAATTTGAAAGCTAATTCCCCGTATAATTTCTTGCCAAATTTCCCATAACATCACCCAAAATTCCATGAAAAATGCCCCACAAATCCAAATTCTAGAATTTCCATGAAAATTCTTGATACCCCCGCTCCAACATTCCAAGCAAATTCCCAACAACTTACATGAAAATTTCCCACGTTTCTGTGAAAAAAAAACTAAAATTTCAGAGCAGATTCCCCTAAAACCTTTAATGAAACTACTCTACTGCAGAAAACACAAACATATCCCCAAAATTTCCAAGAAAATATGTGAAAATTTCCAAACAACATCCCAAAAATAAAAAAATTCAAGCAAATTGCCGAAACTTCAGTAGACATTCTGGATGATTATTAGCAAAATGTTTTCAGTTTGACATTGAAGAAGTTTTCTGTACTTTTTTTTTTCTCTAAAAAGCCAAATTATACTGACCATGACTAATTTATAAAGTCAAGTAAAGGATAAAACATCCAAATTGGTGAATATTTCAGGCACTGTATGTTTAGGTTAGACATCTAACTTTGCCAGAGAGAGGCTTTTTTAAATTGATGTCAGATTGACTCATTGACTCATGCGTCCCAAGATTTGTATGATCGTGCAAGATGAAAAGTCAGGGGTTTGTCTCAATTTGGACTTGGAATACTTGGCAGTATTTTTATAAGAATCCTTCAGTCGAGGCAAAAGGGATCAGCCCACCAGTGGTTTGTCCAGTGGATCAATAACCAACTTTTCAAAACTCAGAAAGACACTCAAATGTCTGTAAGTGTGTTTTATGGAGACTTCAATGATCTATTACTGATGCAGACAGAGGGGAACGAATGTTAGTCAAAGTGATTGCTCAAGGGAAGAATTTGTAAAAAGTGCTGACAGTAGTAGATCCTTAGTTTGTCTTCGCCCTTGTACACACAGATGAGACATCAGCATCAAATTTCTTTCAACCAAGAAGCAGATTTTTCAACACATTTTCTTTAAATTAGTCATCAGAGGCATCAGTGTTCTGCAGAGCCTCCAGAAACATCTCCTATCCTCTTGCTGTCTCTTTCTTCTCGCTCCAGTCCCCCTCTCCATCCTCCAAGTTGTTTTTCTCACCTCTCCCTCATCCATTCTGTATCTCTGTCACGTCCATCCTCTCTTGTTTTGTCACTTCGGCACATGGTGTTTGTTAGCACCGAGAGTGTTGGAGTGCATGACAGCTGAATCTGTTCCTACCAGGGTCGGCTGATGGTCTACATCCTGTGACACAACACGCAGCTACAGTTACAGTTCGAGCTCGGACATCATTCAGCGATAACTTCATTTCTCTGATTCTCTCCCCAGTTCCCTCCTTCTCCACGCCCAGTCCCACAGGAGAGACGGGAGCAACAAAAGTTTTTCTTTCAGCCCAGTGTGAAACTCTCCTACTTCCTGTCACGATCTCAGATAGGAGTCATGGAGTCGTGAGAGACAACAAAACATACTTCCATCTGTGCACAAACGTGCCAAACAACACCCTCTGCTACTCACATACACTCAGAAAATACATGCACTCCCTCATAGAGGCGAGATTCACACCCAACACAAATACAGACATTCTCCTCCCCACACAGACATTCATGAGTCCATGGCGTGGGAATTAAAGGCTAAATGGGGAGTGGGACTTGGCAAGAAGTCTGCAGAATCGTGATCATGCCGCATGATGTCGTCTCATCTATCTCGACTTCTAAAATCTTCATGGTAGAACAACAAACACGTCACGTTTGGTGTACAGAAAATACAGGAACAGGCGCTCAAATGTGGGAAGATATTGTTCCGAAGTAATAAAACAATGGAGTTTTTAGGTTAGATTTCTGACATAAACAGGACTCCTGTTAGCATTTTCCTAATTGTGATGTTAGTATTGATCTACCTGTTGTTATTTTCCCAATGATAAAGGTCCATGCTGTTGGGTGGTTAGCTAACTACCACTCTGGTAGAACCCATGCTGCTCAGATAGAGATGGATGTATTACCCTTTTTTTTGATTTTATCAAGCAATCGTCTCCAGAATTTTCCCATATTACCCTCTAGCCTTCCAGGGCCTGCTGCCAAGAAGCTTCCCCTAAGCATGATGCTCCCACCACCATGCTTAACAGTAGGGATGGTGTGTTTGGTGAGTTGTCTGTTGGCCAAAAAGCTCCATTTGGGTTTCATGAGACCAAATAACCTTCTCTCACTTGACCATGGAGTCTACTACATGCCTTTTGGCGAACTCTAGTCCAGATTTAATCAGAGTTGTTGTCTGCAGAGTCTCTCCCATCTCAGTTGCTGAAGCTTGGAACTCCTTCAGAGTAGTCATAGGTGTCTTGATGGCCTCTCTCTCTAGTCTCCTTCTCACACTCTCACTCAAGTTTGTGAGGACGGCCTGATCTAGGCAGATTTACACATGTGCCATACTCCTTCCATTTCTTTATAATGAATTTAACTGAACTGATTTCTAGTGATATGGGTGGGAAAAAGTGGTGAAAAGTGGTTACAAAGTGGTAAAAGTTGATTTTAAGTGATGCCTGTGGGGGAAAAGGTGGCGAAAAGCGGTTAAAAGAGTGGCAAAAGTTGATTTATAGTGATACAGGGGAAAAAGTGCTGAAAAGCGGTTAAAAGGTGGCAAGAGTTCATTTATAGTGATATGGGTGGGGGGAAAAAGTGGTGAAAAGTAGTTAAAAAGTGGCAAAAGTTGATTTTAAGTGATGCGGGTGAGGGAAAAGTGGTTAAAAAGTGGAAAAAAGTTTGATTTCAAGTGATGTGGGTGGGAAAAAAGTGGTGAAAAGTGGTTAAAAAGTGGCATAAGTTGATTAATAGTGATATGGGTTGGACAAAGTGATGAAACGCGGTTAAAAAGTGGCAAAAATTGTTTTTTTTTGTGATATGGGTAGGAGAAAAGCAGTGAAAAGGAGCTAAAATTTGGCAAAAATGGGTAAAAAGTGCCCAAGCGGCAAACAAAAGTAGCAAAAAATTGCCTGAAAAAGTTGTTAAAAGATGTTATAAAGTGGCACAAATTAATAACTTCAACATCAGATCAGATTTAAGCTTGCTCCAAAATGATACCAAAGTCCAATCTTTTAGCCAGATATATCTAGCACCAATGCTACTGATCCAGCACGCGTGCATTGATGTACGAGAGGAACGTTATCTGGGTTTGCCAAGGGCCCAGCCAATTCTGTGTGTGGGGCTGGTCATAGATGTCCTGGTGGCTTCTCTCTCTAGTCTCCTTCTCGCACGCTCGCTCAGTTTGTGAGGACGGCCTGATCTTGGCAGATTTGCACATGTGCCATATTCCTTCATTTCTTGATGAAGGATTGAACTCTGGGGGATGTTCAGAGCCTTGTCTTAACCCCTGACTTCTACTTTTCAGCCACCTTTTCTCTGAGTTGCTTGGAGTGTTCTTTTGTCTTCATGGTGTAATGGTAGCCAGGAATGCTGATCAACCAGTGACTGGACCTTCTAGACACAGGTGTCTTTATACATTGAGTGCACTCAGGTGATCCCTGTTCCACTAATCCTGAGACTACTAGCACCAGTTGGCTTGACCTCTGTTGAATAAAGTCGGTTATTTATTTTACACATTTTTGTTTAAATGGCATAAGGCAGGTTAGGTCACTCAAATACATCCAAACCAAGATTAAAGTGCTGCTGATGCTTGACATAAGTAGTCATTCTTAGAGCTCATAAACAGATGATTTGTGTTGTTTTGCCGTAGTGTGCCTGGAGAAATCTACTAACCACATGCACTGATTGTTATCACTTCTGTGGTCATTTCCTCCCAATGAGGTGAAAACACAAGCTGCCTGGCACGCGTTTGCATATGACTAAAAGCTGCTAGATCCTGATGTTTTCAGACTTTTATTGACAAAAGCACCCACCTCTTGTCCGTCTTTGTCCTGCCGATCTTGTGCATGGTCGGTCACGGTGGACAGGAACTCCAGGAGACGATGGAGGGTGTCGCTGTTGCATGCTGGGAGCAGGTAAACCAGCAGCTGAGTGACGGCCTGCTGCTCATCGTGATCCAACACTGCAAGGAAGAAAGATGCACAAGTAAGAAAAAGGGGGACTGAGGCTGCAAAGGCTGCACAGGCTGCACAGGAGATGGCGTTTACATGTGGTGTTGATGAAGGCCGTGTAGAGCTCCTTAGTCAGAAGAGGGTCGGGCATGTCCCTGAGGAACTCCTTCAGCAGAGCCGCCACATCGTGGATGCTGTGCTCCTCCTCCAGCTGGACGTCGATGCCACGGTCAAACTCCTCACGCAGCTTGAAAGAGAGGACATAAAAAGGAGAGGAAGAGGGGGAGTTTAGAAACATCCTTCACTCTTAACAATAGAAATTCTATCCCCAGTAGAGCACACGCCCTCAGACGCGCTTCCTCTAAGCCTCCGAGTGACCCGGTACACTTCTGGGTTTAGTCTAGTTTCACAAATAGGAATCCCAGTCTCTGCAATCTGAAACTTGGATGGCTTCCAAAGACGTCTATTACACTCGTCATCTGTGCCGCTTATTTTCATCACTTCCACGATAAATTAAGAGAATAAATCGTCATTTCACAGTGAGCTGACACCAGTGGCAAGTACATAAATGTTAACATGGGGTCATGTAAACACAGAGAAGAGAGAATGGAAATAGAGGGAGCACATGTCATACATGATACACAGATGTGTAAAAACTTGCTGTTTGATTTAGTGGGTTTACAGTACAGACACGGCATTATAAACACACACAGGAGCAGGGTGCTCAGTCTGGGAAGGCGGAATAAATCAACACTGAAGTCAAGGACACAGGAAGTAGAGGTGCTGAGGGTGCTTTAGAGCCGTCCTTCCAAACCTGTCCTCCTTAGCGCCCCTTACAGTGACACTCACCTGTCGGACTCTCTTCTTGGAGCTTCCCACCCTGAAGATCCCCACAGTCTGCAAACCTGAGAGCAAACAGACGGAGTGTAACTTCTTCATACTGCAGATAGAAGGTGATTTCTGACCGGATGGTTAAAAGCAGTGGGTCACTGTGTTGAAGCATTCGCTCACCGTATTTCTCGATGTGCTGGCAGCAGCTGTCGATAACCCGCGGCACCTGCCTGTAGATGGGATTGAGGCTCAGCCTCTTGTCCCGGTGCTTCTCCTTCTTACTCGGCGTCTCAGCCGGCAGGGAAAGCTGCAGGGCTTCGAGCAGGCGGGACTGGTTGTCATCCAGGTCTGTGATGGAGTCTACGGACATGCCACCCTGCAGGACAAACGCGCATACGTCAGTCAGACTCAGGTGAAGGCGGCTGGACTCTCGGTATAGAGTTTAGACCTGGATGTGGCTATCTCACCCTCCGGCGTGCTCTTGGCGCAGCCTCAGGTGTGTTGGGCGACGTTGACTCGTTGGCTGTCTCTGATGTGGAGCTCAGAGAGGAGTTACTACTGGATAGTTCCTTATTGGACGGCCTCTTAGTGGCGAACTGAGGAACAGATGAGCCAATGTTATCTAACTTTTACTACATATTGGTTAATAACAGCTGTTTCTTTTTTTGGCTCTGATGTTTAGACTGTTTAACTGTGCCACTTTTTAACAACTTTTCACCACTTTTTCCAACCCATTTTGCCACTTGGAAACCATTTTTACTACTTTAAACCCCCCCACCCACACACACACGCACACACACACACACACACACACACACACACTTTTAACCCATGTTTGCCACCTGTAGCCACTCTTAACATCTGTTTGCCACTTCTTTTACAACTTTTAAACCATATCTGCCACTCTTTATACACATTTAACTGCTTCTTTTCATTCTAAAGCCATTTTTTCCACCTGTAACCCATTTTCGACACCGTTTTTGACCTTTTTTAACCAATCTTTTGCCAGTGTTTTCCAAATATTATCTGTTTTCACATTTTTGGCCACCTTAAGGCAACTTTGGCCAATGTTGGCATGTTGATCAGCAATTTTTTTCACTTTTAACCCATTTTTTTGCCACTAAATTGGCACTGTTGACCTCTGTTTGCCACTTTTATCTTATTTTGCCAGTTCTTTGCCACTTGCCACCCTTTTTGTCGCTTTAAAGCTATTCTTAAAACTTGAAATCTATTTTCATCAAGTTTTTTTGACACTTTGACCATTTTCCCCAGTGTTAGCCACGTTCAACACGTTATTGCCATTTTTGACACATTTTTGATTCTTTTTTTTTTTTGCAATATTTAACCCATTTCCACCACTTTCTTGGCACTTCTTAACCCATTTTGCCATTGTGAACCTCTTCTTTGCCACTTAAAACCCATTTTCATCACGTTTGCAACTTTTAACCATTTTTTTTCTACTGTCTGCCCCATTTAATGTGTTTTGCCCATTTTTATTGCCATTTAACACATTTTTGCCTCTTTTATTTCAATTTTTCAATCCATTTCTGCTCCTTTTAACCCATTTTCACAACTTTTTGCCACTTTAAACCAACTTTTCCACTCTTAACCTATAGTTGCATCATTTGGCAACTATTCATGTATTTTTCCACAAAAGTTGGCATGACTCCTTCTGCTTTATTTTCTGGCATCCTGACATCTGGCATTACTTCCCTTCAGTGTTCCCATCCATATTGTTTTCACCACCTAAAAGGAGGTTATTATGTTTTAAGGAGAGGGGACTACAGCATTGATAAAGGCTATTTATTTTTGTTGCTTTGATAAGAGTGGTCATTATTGGGGTTAAAAATAAATGTTGTTATCACAGCTTAACTTTACAATTAATTATGGTTTTGCAGACCTCTATGGGCCCCCTATTTGGCATGGCCCCAGAAAGCTCTTCCCTCTTTATCCCCCCTTATGGGCGGCCTTGGTACCAGGCCTGTTTGTAAAATAGTCCTCTACAGAACATGGCAGTTGCCTCAATGACATCACACATTAGAAGAGAAGTGGATGGGGTGACTTGTTTCTTCATGAACTTCAAGATTAACCAAACTACTATTACATAAATGTTATTAGCCATTTCTCACTACCTATAAAGCTTCAACCTGATGAGTCCTGTGAGTGTAACTTTTGATTAAATGAGAGCTCACAGTGTTGAGCAGCTGTGACTGTTATGATTAACCAATCTGCATTTTTGTGCCGTGAACGTGTTTAACATCAAGCATCAGGATGAGGTGCTGCTGATAGCCGGAATAAACTCACTTAAGATCAGCCTCGTGAAATTGTCTGCCTCGAGAGTCATGCTGATGTATCTGTGATGGCAGCTGTAGACTCACAGATGCTGCATACACAGTGCTGACGATGATATCAGACATTCAAAACACAGAAGTGGCAGCAGGACTGAGAGTGAAATGAAAAGTACCTGTATGATGGATGAGACGAGATCTGAGGGGTCCTTGTGCTCCTCACGTGGTGGCGGGTCGTGGCGGTAGCCATCCTGGCGCTGCCTGTGCGTCCTGTCATTGGCGATGACCTGGGAGAGGGGGATGCCAAAGGCCTGGGGAATGCATTCTGGGAATAAAGGATGTAAAACGTAAGTAAGCTGCAACAGGGAAATTAGTCCTTAATAGCCACTTCCTAAAATAGCATTTAAACTCTATGAACCTTCAGAGAGAACATGAAACATTTATTACTCTCAATAAAAACCTCTAAAGACATTCAGCATGTCAGTAAACCTCCTACATCGCTACATCTGTTTTCCAAAATAAGACATCACAGAAGGCAAGTCCAAGCTTTGACAGACCACTAATTCTAGTGTTTCTCGCCATAATAACACAACTTTGATGATTCTCAACCACAGGCAACGTGCAGCTCTCCTTTCAGGCCAGCTTTAGAAGCCGCTCAGCGCTGAGACATAACAGCGAGCATGCTCCTTTGTTCCATTTTCACTCATTTAGAAGAATGACGAAAGACAGAGCCCAGTTTGCTTTGGCATGAAGTCACAAATGACATAGTTGAGCAGAAGTTTATATAAAAGTATTGTAATTAACTCGGAGGAAGGCGAACTTCAGAGAGAAATGAAGTCATAGCGGGCCCTCACAGACGACATATTCCTTTAAAATCCCAACGCCGGAGCCAGGAGTTGAGGGAAAACATGCACAGCTGTTCGATAAATGAAGAAAGAAGCAAAATGCATTCCATAACCACAACTGCTCGCTAAAAACATGACCGCGAACACTGTGACACAACGGATTTGTTCTGCAGGCCTCGCCGCGTCAACACCGCTTATGTAACCTGCAGCCATGCACATACACTCCTGCAATCTGGAGCCTATAATGTACGATGCACTGCCAGGGTATTTATCATGTCATGTCACATTTTCATAAATCTACATTTTCCAGGCCTTTTTCTTCTTCATGTGTTCGTTGATGTGTTCATACAGACTCGCTCTCAGCCTGGGGAAAGTTATAAATAACACCAAATTTTGTTGTGCACAGTTGGTTGGAGTTTAAAACAAGATAAACAGCATCCAGCTTTGAAGTGAAACATCCAGGACCCTGAGAGAAAATTAAGCTGATTTGGCAGGTTAGACCACACTTCCATCTGTTTAAGAAGAGCAGAGCCAGACATGTACTCAACTGGAACATTTATGTTACATAACATATAGAAGTGAAGTTTTAGTCCTCAGAGTTCACTCTGTAATATTCCTCTAAGTCTGAAATAACCTGCCAGCAGACTCACAGTTGTCACAGTTGTTGTTGACTTGATCCCAGGCCAAAGCATGCGTATCATTTTCAGCAAACACAGCTGTAGCATTCTGTAGCAGCTTCATCATCTTTACAACTTAACACTCAGAGCTTAACGGCTCTCTCTGGTGCTCATATCAGCAATACATATGTCTTAGATACTCCAAGATGAACAAAGATGGCACCTGTTCATGGATCTGTGTCTGCAAAATCGGCTTCTGCTTTCCTTAGTAGCATCCATTATTGAATGACTTGAGACAATCAGCTCAGTTTCTCTTCTGCATCATTAGACGCCCCATCCTTCCTGGATTGTGATTCGCCAGTGAGGATATTTGGAGAATTCTAGAGGGTTATTCTTGACTTGGAGTGATTGTGAGCAAATGAAGCTTAGCGTTAGGTCATGCAGGATATCATACCCCCAGCTGTGATCAGCTGTTGACCTGCTGATCCCAATTAATGCCTCCCATCTCCCATAGCCATAACAGCTCTTCTCTCAACACGGGGGTCCACTTACATATGACGTCTTCTCATTAATGCTTTCTTCATCAATGCTGATGCACCTCGCTGCTGCTGACACATGACTGTAGGATGTTTTGATACATGCTTGTATATTAGTTATTAAGAAATCAGGAGCAGGGTGCTGCTAAAGGGAAGAAACATCGGTGTTGTAGAATGACCTATTGGATGATGGATGGATGGATGGAAAGATGGATGGATGATGGCTAGATGATGGATAGTTGTACAGAGAGATGGGTAACAGATGCAAGGATGGATGGATGGATGATAGATGGATTTATAAAAGGTTGATGGATGGATGGACAGACAGACAGACAGACAGATAAATGGAAAGATGGATGCATGGATAGATGGATTCATGGATGCAAGGAAGGATGGATGGATGGATGCATTGATGGATGACAGATGGATGTATAAAAGGGTGATGAATAGATGGACGGGCAAACAGACGTTGGATAAATGAAAAGATGGATGGATGGATAAAACGATGGATAAAATGATGGATCGATGACAGATGGATGATGGATGGTCGTATAGAGAGATGGGTGACAGATGGATGAAAGGATGGATGGATTCATGGAGGGTTAGGTGATAAATGATAGATGAAAGATTAATGGATGATGGATGGATGGATGATAGATAGATGGACAGATGATAGATGGATGGGTGATGTTTGGATGGATGATAGATGAACCAATGATGGAGGGATGGATGGATGAATGATGATGGATAGATGAATGATGGAATAATGGATGGATGATGGATGGTTAGATGGATAGATGGATAACAGCTGGACAGAAGAAGATTGGTTAATAGGCGGGCAGATGATGATGGATGGATGGATGATGATGGATGATGAATGGATGGATAAATGGAAAGATGGATGTATGGAATGATGATAGATGGACAGAAAAAGGATGGTTAATAGGAGGGCAGATGATGATGGATGGATGATCGGTGAAGAATAGATCATGGATGGATGGATGATCAGTGAATAATAGATTATGGATGGATGGATGGATGGTGGATGATCGGTGAAAAATAGATTATGGGTTGATGGATGGATGGATGATTGGTGAAGGATAGATCATGGATGGATGGATGGATGGATGGATGATTGGTGAAGGATAGATTATGGATGGATGGATGGATGGATGGATGATCAGTGAAGGATAGATAATGGATGGATGGATGGCTGAATGATCAGTAAATAATAGATTATGGATGGATGGATGGATGGATGGATGGATGATCAGTAAATAATAGATTATGGATGGATGGATGGATGGATGGATGGATGATCAGTAAATAATAGATTATGGATGGATGGATGGATGGATGGATGATCTGTGAAGGATAGACTATGGATGAATAGATAGATCTAGTCCATACAGATTCTTTCTATCAGTGAGGGTTCAGTCAGTGTCCGTCTGCAGGCTGAGCTCTGCTGCTGTTCAGTGTAAAGTTTTAATGCTACTAATACTTGATATTGTAATCTACATGTTTATCACTAACAACACTCTCAGATTTAACAAACCCAGCTCATTTTGATCTCCTGCTTCTCTCTCCAGCTGCACTGCTGTAGAACGAACTTCTCTCTGTTTCTGCCAAATATTCCTCTTTGTGCAGCAGAGTGGCTCCTTCTCTGAGCCAGTCCCCTTACAAGGAGTCCCTTCACTTCAGCTAAATATAAACTGTCAAAGCCCAGTAAACACAGAGTGTGTTTTTATAACCTCACTGTTCACCTGCCTGTGGGGGCGGAGACCGTAGACGTGCCCCGTGTCTCTCTAGCAGGAGAGCGACGAGGAAGAAGAAAGAGAAAACTCTGTGAACTGGAGTAAAAGAACTTGGCGTACCTTTGTCTTTACTCTTCTCTTTTGCAAGCGAGTCCAACTTCCTCCTCAGCGACTTTTTCCTCTTCTGTCCATCTGCGCCGGAAGAAAAACAAGAAAATAAATCATGTGTAGCAAATGGTTTCCATATCTGCTGTATCTTATCTCTTTTATATCTAATAAGCTTATGTCAAGAATGCAGACTCAGATTAACCACAGGGGGAAACCTGTCTCTGAACTCAAATCCATTTCACTGACATATCAGACAGGACAGCTCTGGGGTTAGTCAGCAGATGATTCTGTTAAATGGCTTTTATTGTTTATCTACACATGCTGATACGTGAGAAGGAGGGAAGAGTGTCCTCTAGTGTGACTGCTGGGCTCTCATAGACCGGTTTTAACCAGATTTGATTCAAATGGTGCTTGTCTCAACATCTCTGGTATTAAAACCAGCATGTAAAGTGTATCAATCTTCTCCCAAGCCGTAGTTCACTTATAAAGATTTCCTACATTTTGCCGCATTCATTTTACCCTCTACCTCAGTGCTATTCAACTTGTGGCTCTTTTATGTCTTAATTAAGAATATTATTCCCCAGAAAACCTTAAAAAAGGGAGAATTTTTTGGCACCTGTAACTCATTTTTTTTGTAACTTCTCACCAACTTCTGCTACTTTTTGACTCTTTTTCCACTTTTTCTCCCCATGTTCGCCCCTTTTCATCCATTTTTGCTGCTTTTTGACCATTTTTGCCATCTTTAACTTACTTTAATTGTTACTTCAACCCATTTTTGCCACTTTTCACCACTTAGATTGTGGCTCTTGCAAAAAAAAAAAAAAAAACTTTTCAACAATTTGGCTCTTTGGTTCAGTTACACTTCTTTAGACCATACAGAGATACAAAATATTGCAATAATTGTCCTCTGAGAAAATCTTTGAGCTATCTTTAATTTGATTATTCACAAATACGAGTTACTTTCACTGATTTCTCTGCTTTTTCTCACTGAGCATTTACTAGCAATAGCAGGCTATCTCAGTGCTATTACTGTACCTACAGGGCATGCATCTTTTCAGAGTGGTTCTGGTTATTAACCCCTACAGCCCAGTGACGTCTAATGTACTTAAATTGCAAAAAGAACCAGCCCAGAAAACAACACCAAGCTATGAGACGGATCAGTTGATCTAAAAGTGCATATGTGAGCACTTTGGATCCAGGTTTTTGGACTAAAGTGCACTTAAAGAGGGAAGGCCACTTCGTCAGCTGTCCACATGATGAATGACTCCTGATTAATGATCAGGAAGATCTGGAAATCACGGCACAGGCAGCTTGAAAGTCTCCTCGTCTGGGGGCCAGGATGTCAGTTTGTGAAACCTCAGCAACTCCTGATGCTATCATTCGCTCGCTTTGTTCTGTTTGTTTTTCAGCATCCAAAACCGAGCGTGTGCATATCATTGTGGACCCATGCAGAGGAGCTTTCTTTGGAGTGATGGTGGGGCAGCCTCAGCTTGAACCCCCAGATGTTCTTTCTGCTGTATCAAATGAGTCACTCAGGAAACTCTACCCAACCTCCAGCACACGTTTGATGGTCGCATTAGCCTGTTACGTCAGTGAGCAGGTTCAGTTTCAGTATGTGAACTTTTCAGGCGAATCTGAACAAGTCTGCTGCTAATCAAATCAGAGCCATTAGGGTGATTTATTAGAAACTTGTCATTAAGAGAGAACAGGCTCAAAAGGACAAGGAGGGAATCTTTTGGAGAAAGTAGGTGGGAAACAGTGAGGAGGGGGTGCAGCTTTGGAGAAAGAAAGCAGATGTTATGATGGAGAGAGAGAGAGAGAAGCAGAGATAGGAAATGGTTTGGATTTTTGACAGATGGCTCCCAAAGCCGTACGGAAATCCCCCGAACCTCCAATCCTCCCCAGTCCAACTCCCAACCAGTCTGATGAACCTTCTTTTCTCATCACACCCTCGCCTCGTCAGCTCTCATTTACTCCCTCTTGTTTCAATTTCACTATAACCTTTTTTCTTACTCTTGGAGAAACACTAGAGACATGACCCCTGGCACCCGGATGAATACGAGCAACAGCAGGGCTTTGACGCCCACATTAGCAGCGCTGAAATAGCAATCACACACTCTCTCTTACACACGGGGCGAAATATTTCCCTAGCAAGCACATGGCGGGCCGTTAAGGGCTCTGGAATTCATAAGCAACACAGACAAGTACGTATTAAATCATGCTGGGGAGAGGTTTAACCTTCAGCTGGAATGCAAGGCCCTGGATAATCCACAGGCTGCACTATACGGCGTCTACGACTGCCAATCTACTCCTATATAGTGCAATGAGGAAGTGCTGCAAGCTGTGCAGTGTGTGCATCTGTGTGAGGAGCTCTGGTTATGCAAGTAGGCTAAGGACTCTAAGGTCTGAAAACTAGGGCGGAACCATTTGCAAAAATAATCTAACTGCAATTTTTTCCTGCAATATTGCAATTGCAATTTGAAATGCAATTATTTAGGTTCCTCAGTTTTTCACATGTGGCTCTTTTATGTCTTAATTTCAAATGTTATTCCCCCAGAGAACTTTAAAAAAGGGTGACTTTTTTCACCTTTTTTTCCACTTTTCACTCATTTAAGCTACCTTTTTGCCATTGAAAACCATTTTTTCCCCATTTTTTACCACTTTTATCCCATTTTTCCCTTTAAATGCTATCTTTTGCCATTTAATATCACTTTTTCCCTACTTTTTTTTGCCCATTTTGAAACTTTTCTTGCAACTTTTTCCCCAATTTTTTGCCACTTTTATTCCATTTTTGCCCCTTCTCACCCTTTTTCTCTGCATTTTCACCCATTTAGGCTACGTATTGTCATTAAATACCACTTTTTTCATATTTTCTCCCCATTTTAGCCAATTTTGACTGCTTTTTTCCCATTTTAGTCACTGTTCACTCATTTTTTCCCACTGTTTTGCCACTCTTATACCACCTTATGCCAACAGTAACTCATTTTTTGTCACTTCTCACCGATTTTTGCTACTTTCTGACCTTTTTTCCAATGTTCCTCCCAATTTCCTCCCCTTTACACCCATTTCTGTTACTTTTTGACCATTTTTGCCACCTTTAACTTGCTACTTAACCCATTTTTGCCACTTTTCACCACTGAGATTGTGGCTCTTGCAAAGGTATTTTTCAGCTACTTGGCTCTTTGGTTGAGCAGGGTTGAGTAACACTGGTATAAAGCATACAAAAAGAAAAAAATATTGTATCAAACTGGTATTTTGACACTTTTCAGGTTAAAGAAATATTGCACTGTCTGCAATTTGAAAATTGCAGCATGCCATATTGCAATTTAATCTAATTTGTGATCAATTGCCCAGCTCTACTAAAAACACAGAAATAGCATCATGTGTTAGTACGATATAACTGATAAGATGATCTGATAATGTAAACAAGACACTCGTCTACCCAGCTGGCTTTAAAAATACAACAAAAGATTGATTCAAGCTGTCACGAGAGGATAAATTAGACAAGAGAAAGCATAATAATAATGCATCATTTTAAAAAATGTCATCTGTTGGTATTTGTGCATTTTTTTTAATTCAAACTATTGGATTACTTCACTTTCTAATGTTTGTTAAAACAGTCAAATATGAATAAAAATACTTTAAACTTCATAGAACCTCACCAAAAAATGGCTTTTGCCCTTTTTCTGCCATCGGAACACTTTTGATCACCGTGTCTAACTAGATTGGCTGAAAGCTTTGGGTTTCCTTAGCATTTGATTTTTAGCTTGCTAACGAACGTTTAAGGCTTTTTTCTTCATAAATGTAAACTCCGAAATTATACAGATCTACAACGGGTCACCTCAAGGTTCATTACTCGGCCCACTTTTTTTCATTTTCTACTTAAAATGCATCGGACAGAATATTCCAAAATCATCGTTTTGCTGATGATGATGTCATTTACTGATGTACACTTTCAGCAGTCTCTGACAGAGTAGACAAAACTCAACTTATGTTCTTTAAATCTTCAAGGACAGCAAAAATAGTCTTGCCTCCTAAATTTGTACGTTAAACAGAAATACGAAATGTGAAATGAATGCATAAATATTCGCCCCCTTTCAAGTGACAGATGTCCAGACAGTTGGTGCTAGTAGCCTCACAACTGGTGCAATAAGGATCACCTGAGTGCAGTGAATGTGTCCCAAGTGATTGTAGTATAAAGACACCTGTGTCTGGAAGGTCCAGTATTCCTGGCTTACCATTACACCATGAAAACAAAAGGACCCTCCAGGCACCTCAGAGCAAAGGTTTTTAGAAAGGTCAAGTCAGGAGGTCAAAACAAAAAAACTGACAATCAGACAACACACTACAAACACACCACCCCCAATGTGAAGCACGGTGGTGGCAGCATCATGCTGTGGGGATGCTCCTGGCAGGAAAATCCAGGAGGACAAACCTTTGCAGTCTGCAAGGAATCTGTGAATTGGGAGTAGATTTACTTTCCTGTAAGACAATGAGCCAAAGTATCCAGTGAACGCTGCACAGAAATATTTTAAAGACCACAAGGAGAATGTTCTAGAGTGGCCGAGTCAAAGCCCAGACCTCAATCCAATGTTTTTTTTTTTTTTTTATTTGATTGACATCACTTATTAGAAGTCTGTTTTTACTTTGACATTAAAGATTTTTTTAAGGCAAATTATATTGAGCATGACTGATTTATGAAATCAGAAAAAATGTAAAATAGGGGTTACTTCCTTTTTAGGTTTTTTTTCTTTTTTGTATTCTTTCTCTATTTTTAGGCTGATAGGTGTGTCAACAATTTTAGCGTGGGTGGGCCCACCGTGAAACGAACCACATAAAGTCCATCAGTTTCTGCCCGTTTCTGATAGATCAGGATTCATCAGCCTAATTCAGTCATTGCTAGACCCTAGACCTCATCAGATTAAATGCTGTTGTTTGGCTGTTAATGTTTTAACTGAGTTTTTTGTTGGGTTATCGCATGCACTCTGCCTTCGCTGTAACGGAAAGGGAGTCACGTGTTGCCACAAGGAGGAGGGGGTAACAGATACAACGTCAAACCGGATGCACCCGATCCCAATGTGAAGTGGTTTATATCTCAGCCAGTGTGTTGTCACAACTTCCCTAAACACAGAACCAACACGACTTCCTTTAGATACACTTGAAACATGACAGGAGGATGTGGTCAGATGCGAGAGTGTTGGCTTTTCTTTATGGGGCACTTGAAAGTAGCTGCTGTAGCTTACACAGCAAACCGGGATTAGGGGTATCAACAGAGTAGCATTAGAAACATGGAGAAGCTCAATCACAGATGTGTTCTGTCACAGTTAACAGCCATGTCAATGTTAATGGTCCTGAAAAGTTAAAGCCATCTGGAGTTTTGTAAAGTAGTAAATCTGGAATTAACAAAAATAGAAATTACATAACAGTTCAAGTTTAGTTTGAAACACATAAAATACTCATTCTCTAACCTTTAGGGATGGTTATCTGACATCCAAGGTCATAGTCCTGGTGTAAACGAGTGTAGGCTACTTCCTGCAGCTTGGCCCTCTCCAGCTCCGACAGGCTCTGGATGGCGACAGGTGTTAGACGCACGCTCCGCCCCGACAGACTGCTCCAGGTGAAATCACCCTGGGATGGAGAAAAGTCAGATCAAACAACAGATAAATACAATGCATGTGGGTTTTTATGTTACATAATCATTCTAGAAACATGAAAAGTCTGTTGTAATACATTTCAGCATGACTAGTGAACTATTTTTTATAAATATGCCAACTAGAAATATACTTTGAAAGTCAAGCATGCTCAAGAACTCATAAAACTTTCCCAATAATTGTCCCCGAGTTGAAATTTTCCTATTTTGGTGGAACCATGCAAGTCAAACACACTGGGGCCTCACAGTGGCCCCAAACGTGATAGAGGACTGGGTAAGAGCTACAGGCATGAAAATCAGCACACATATGTGTCATAATGAGACGGGAAAAAAAGTATCTTGGGACCATCCTCTAAAATGTACCGGAAGCACACTATAATCATTCAAAGGTCAAATTTGGGTTGCACATTTTAACAAACTACTCCAAGGGATTTTATCTGATTAACTCCAGATTTATTTTGCCCATTCCAGACATGATGGTGGTCTAAACTTATAAAAAACTTGAATTTTCACCACAGGGTGCGACCATGACCGGGGCCCAGTCTTGCCTCGTCAATTTTTGTCTCGCCAGTTAGACAGGAAGTCACCATAACCCTCATATCAAACATCCAATTTGATTCAAATTTCACAGGTATGACTAAGGTCTGTTCTTCGACAAATCCACAGGTAAATTTCATGGTTTTGCTGTCACACCACCTACTGCACCAAGCCAGTATCACTTTTGAAATAAAATATCTCATCTTCTTTGACTTTTGCACAATATCAACGTTTTGCTAAGAAATCCTATTGTTAAGGAGCATTCAATAAGCTTATTATTTTGCATAAAATAGTGGAGAAAACAATGATGACAGAAGAAAACCACAGCAATAAAAGAGTACTGCTTTTTTTACATGATAACAGTTGAGGATTCTGGAAGGAAGAGGGAACATTAGCCAGCTAAAGCTAGGCTCTGGGTAACAAAGAGCATATGGAAATATACTTTTATCGTGACTGTAATCCATGTTGAAGCATTTTATTTTTAGATAGCATGTAAAGGCAGTTATTACAGTCTCTAAAATTATGGAACAAATATGATAGACTGGAAAAATGCAACAAGAATGCATGTTTAAGGCAACCTAATCCAAACCAAATGTGTAAAATTAAGCCTCATCCTCAGAGATGAACTACGAAATTGCATGTGCAAAAGCAAAAAGGCCATCTTTGACTAAGGAGCAACTGAGGACATGGAGCGGCCTTGAACTGATGGATTCTCAGTATGTTCTCCACACACATTAAATGACGCTAAGAGTGCATGTGGAGGAGGAGATGCAGCTATGATCGGGGTATGGGAAGCAGCCATCACGCCCATTTTTCATCCCCGGAAAGGTCAACGCTGCAGCTTTGTCTTAATCTGCGATCAAGGTGGAATAGATTGAGGTGAATTGTAATGAATTGCTTTGAACATTTGAGTCATCCGAATCACTGGTCACGCATTCCTCCCCGTCTACGCAGAGAAGAGGTCAGGAAGAGGAAAGGTTAAGATGGAGGGGGGAAAGAAAGAGAGGAGACACTGCTGCAATTTATCTAATGCCTTATCCAGACAGGAGGATTACAAGAGCCTCTAATGTGTCTGTGTTTACAAGCTCTTGATTTTGTTCTGCTGTGAGCAGAGCGAAACCATTCTGCATCAGATCTTAGAAAAATAAAATTCCACCATGTTGACCTTTTCCAAAGATGTTTACTCCCTGAGTCCTGTGGGAAAGAAAGGTTTCTCCCAGCAGCCCATTTTTATTCCAAACTCATCACCGCTTCAGCTCGGATGCTGGCCCAGTATGCCATGATGTGATACTGGAGAAATCCCTGTAGTCCTGAGGACGTATGGCGTTATGTTCGGACGTCCTCTTGGGTTGGCTTGAATAGCTATGCAGCTTTCGTTGAGTCATTGCTCCTGCTGTCAGCTCTCTTGTTATTAGACCCTGTCATTTTAGTGAAGCAACAGAGCCGTCATTCAGTCATTGGAGGAAAACAAGACGTGGACACCGACGCCCTGGAGAGCCACCTTAGCGTGCATCCGTGAATGTGAATGAGTCCGTAACGAGTCCAGTAGGAAGCATTTACATGCCACCTCCTTTAATAGAGCGTTTTATTCAGCACAGCTGTGCGTCTTTTGTGCACGCCATTCCTTATCGCTGGCCGAGAAAGCCCTCTTCCCTCCTGCTTGACCTCCCTCACAGCTTGACGTGTGCTCACACATACGCACACGTACGTACACACACACTGGGGAAGAAAAGACAAACAGTTGGAAAAGTTAAATAGGAGGCCTCTGCTCGGTCAGGCTGCTTCTGCCCAGCAGGGCTCTGAAGGGGATGGATGAGCTTCAGTTCTGAAGTGTCAAACTATGAAACCCCTGGAATGCTGACAGAAGAGCAGAGGGGGGCGGACTAATTCCTGGGGCCACTGCTGGAGTCTGGCAACAATGAGCTGAAAGCCTGTGACCTGCAGTGACATGATTCAGATTTACAAACCGAGACGTGCCGGAGTTAACCTGCACGGTTTAACTTCTGACAAAGTAGCCTCTTGTTAAGTGAGTCTCGTCTTTTTAGTGTTAAAAGGACACGCTCAGGCTGCAAACACAAGGTTATCTCTGATTATTCTGCTCTCAATTATCAACCTTTGATGTTGTTTTTAAAATGAATTCAAGCACATTAGATTTGGTTTTATTGCACTGATGTTAAGCATCTCCCTCGCTATTCTTCTTTGCAAAACTGCTCAAGCTCTGTCAGGTTGCATGGGATCGGGCATGAACTGTACTTATTAAGTCCAGCCACAGAGTCTCTGGGCTTTGACTCAGCCATTCCGGATCACTCACTTTGTTGTCTTTACCTTTAAAAGCGCCCCGTTTCGGCTGCTGAGAAGCACCCCAACAGCATGATGGTGCTACTACCATGCAACACACATCTCTACTACCCATATACAGAGTCAGTCAATGGGAAACAATGAAATTGCATATGAAATGAGCAATGCATAAGCACATTTAGCAAAGGCATGTAGATGCTAGCCTGCTAGGGCCTAAAGCTGGCAGTGCTAGCACTTGCTAACATCATCTACAACAGGGATCATCAAGAACATCTGCACAAGGGCCAGATTTATTCTCGACAGAAACCCTCAAATACACAAAAATTAAAGAAATATTTTGGTCTGATTGAAACATTATTGTAGTAGTATTTGTATTTTCTTTCAAAACGCAGGACATTTTTAGTCATTACAAGTGAGATCTATCCCTATCTACCCCCCATTTCTGAAACTTTTAACCCCTCTTAACCCCTTTTCCTGCATGTTTTACCCACTCTTTTATCCATTTTTGCCACTTTAACCCCTTTCCAATACATTTTTTCAACAATTATTGCAACTTTTAAATCAATGTTTGCCACTTTTCATCCATTTTGCCACTCTTTAACCCCTTTTTGCAGCTTTGCCAGGCTATTTCTGCTGTTTTTGCCACTTTTTACCCATTTTTAATACTTTTTGCCACTTTAACTCATTTTTTTCAATTCTTTAGCTCATTTTAAATAAATTTTTCTGCAAAATTTATTCTCTTTGTGCCACCCTTTTATCAATTTTTGCCACTTTTCTTCTATTTTCCACTTTTTAACCCCTTGTCATTAATTTGTTGCTCTATTTTTGCCACTTTTAACCAATTTTTAATAGTTTTTGCCACTTTTTTTACGCTTTCACCATTTTTTGCAAAATTTTAACCCCTTTTCCTGTATGTTTTACCCACTTTTATCCATTTTTGTTACTTTTTAACCCCTTTTCATTATTCTTGTGCTATTTTTGACACTTCTAACCCATTTTTTATTACTTTTCCCCCATTTTCATCACTTTTTTCACCATTTTTTGTCCCTTTGTGCCACTCCTCAACCCATTTTACCATTTATCACCTATTATTTTTGTAACACTTTTGCCAGCCTTACCCCTTTTTTAAAAATATATAATAAGTATGACTGAAAAGTACATTTCAGTAGTCATTCTAAAACTATTTCCTCCTTTTCTGAATTTAATGATCTTTCAGAGGCCAGACAGAAAGCTTTCCCCCGGGCCACCAGTTGATGATCACTGATCTACACCCAGAAAACCTGTTTCTAATTTAATGAAGAAATCAGCCTCGTAGGGACATCCCTAGTCAACATGCACCACCATTAAACTTTATCAGACCGGGCACTGGCTTGCTAGCATCTTGGCTCAAGATGTAGACTAATTCTGCAGAAGTTTTAAGGTCATAACTTTTTCCAAACTGCTGCTGCTGATCAGACTCGGAGCAGTTTATGACAAGTGAATTTGTTCGCTTGAAAAAGATAAGGCCCTGGCTGGGAAATACAGACTTTGCCAATGAGAAGCCAAATTGAAGCCACTTGAGTCTAAAAATAACCAAATCAGGACACCAAAAATGTTCCTCCAACTTTCCCACTGGTCACTAAAACTTTGAAGTCCCACAAAAATGCAAAGGTCGTGTCAAAAAGCTCAAATTCCTCTGACAATGAAAGCAGTTTCACAAAAACCTTAGAGAATAAACACAGTTACAACACATCCAAAAAAACTGAAGAGTGATCTCCAGCATCCCAGAGCCAAACTGGAAAACATAAACCAGTCCAAAATAAGCAGCTGGTCCTTAAAAGTCTATAAATCAATTAAATAATGGAAGAAAAGTCTAGTTATTGAACATCAGGATTATGCAGAATGCTCTGAAACTCTACACTCTGAATTGTCCGTTTTTCATGTTTGCATATGTCTTCATTGAGCAGCTGCTTTTGGCTCTTAAGCGTCATGAATCAGCGGCCAAGTTTACCTCACCAGACGTTCAAGCCTGGCCTGCAGCGGTCACAAATACATACTTTGCTTTGCATGATGAAAAGTCATTTTGAGTTCATGTCAGAAAACCAGCCTCCTAAGTATGTAAACGACTCCAGACAGGGTAATGGGGGTCGACCGCCCAACACCATTAGTACTCATTTCTGCCCCGGTATCAGCGGAGTTAATAAGCAATGCACTCATGAGCCATCAAGGTTAATGGGATCACATGTCACCATTCATGCTCATCTCAAAAACTTCAAGCCTCCATAGCTGTGGAAAAACAAAGCAAAGCATCCGTAATTCCAGCTCCTGGCGTGACGTGAATGCTTAGTGAGATATAACACTGTTTGCATAGCTTGTATAGAGACAAATCTGCCACACAGCTAGTGTCACAAATCTTTTTAACTCCTAATGTTTGTCTCCAAAATATAACCGGTTGCTAAGCCTCGACAGCACAGCCATCATCTGTTTTCCTCTCTATTTATTAGAACTCTCACACCCCCCACCCATGATGTTTGCTGGAATGGCCGAGCAGATCTAATCAGATCATCTGAAGTTTAACAAATGGTATTTTCTGCCAGTTAGCCTCACTTAATCCAATTTGGCATAGGCAGAGATAAATCAGTATAAATAGGGAATATGCTCTGCAGGATGTAAGAGCAGAAAAGGATTGGACATGGGAAGTAGAAGAATGCGCCGAGTTATTTCAGTGTGCAGGTCACCAAAGGCAAACAACAGCCCGGTGGAAGTATATGGCAAAATATAATAATGGGTTTGTTGGTTTATAATGCAACCATACTTGTATTTGTTTGGATTTGAATTAATGGGCTTTCAGCAGCGTATAAAACCCCGTTACGTAGCTGTGCTTTAAGTGCTATAATGTCTGTAATAAATAATGTATCTTACACCCAAAAGAACTGTTTGGACTTCATCTTAAAGAAGTTCCTGGACGACTAATTTCTAAGTCAGTGAAGTGAAAAGAAAACTCTTCAAAAGGGAAAATATTAAGCCTATCTTATTTGAAATTAAAAATTAAATTAGTCACCTGTCTCTGGAATGTCCAGTCACTGGTTTATCAGCATTCCTGGCTACCATTACACCATACAGACAAAAGAACACTCGAAGAAATGGTTATTGATGGGAGAGACTCTGCAGACAACAACTGTTGGCCGGGTTCTTCACCAGTCAGAGCTTTATGGGAGAGTGGCAAAGAGAAAGACACTGATGAAGAAAACTCAGATTCAATCTGGACGAGACTCCATGGTCAAGTGGAAGAAAGTTCTCTCCCCACTGTGAAGCATGATGGTGGCAGGATGACGCTGTGGGGTAGGGCTGGGCAATTAATCACAATTTAGATTAAATCACAATATGGCCTGCTGCAGTTTTTATATGGCAGAAGTTGCAATATTTCTTTAACTTGAAATGTGTCAAAATACCAGTTTAATAGATCAATTTATTTGCAGCGGCAGAGATGTTATGCACATTATGCCAACATTCAAGTGTCAGTTTTTCTATAATGGTTTACAAAAATCGTCCTTTTCGTGTTTTATGTATGTTTTTCTTAATCAAAATGAGTGACAATATGATAATGCCTTTAAACAAAGAAAATGACATCACATTTGCAACACGAGCAAAAATAGTTCGCTCATTCTTTCTAAAACTGATGAAGCTTAGCGTCAGTTCATGAAGTCAAGAAGTACCCAAGCTGTGATCAGCTGTCATCCAGCCTCCCCTCCTCCACCCCAGCTGCCTCCTTTATAGCTTAAAGCTTGTTGCACCCCCATATTCAGATTCATGCTACTGTGGATTAATTGCCTCTGAAATACTTTCATTGTTTTCAGTACACATGGTCTTATTTATGGAATTATTTATTGCTTGAATTTGTCAAAAAAAATACATAAGATTAAGCCAAGAATAATTGCATATTAAATCACAATTGCAATATTTGGGGAAAAAATTGCAATTAGGTTAGTTTTGCAAGTCGTTCAGCCCTACTGTGGGGATGCTTCTCAGCAGCCAGCAAAAGGCATGTGGGAGACTCCATGGTCAAGTGGTCTGATGAGACCAAAATGGAGCTTTTGGGCCTTCAGACAAGATCTTTAACACTGCAAACACACCATCCACCATTTGGTGGACGGCTCCTCTCTCTTCGCTGCAGGACAGAAAGATATAAAAGATCTTTCATACCATCAGCAATAAGACTATATAACTCTACCATAAACAGATGAGACCCAGACAAATGAATTTCCCTTCAGGGATAGATAAAGTTAGTGTATTGTATTGTATCCCCACTTTGGAGCATGGTGGTGGAAGCATCATGCTGTGGGGATGTCTGTTCATGCATTCACATTAGTGCTGCACGATTTAAACTGGCAATTGCAATCATACTGGACAACATTGCAATTGTGATTATGTTATATTATATTACATACATCATTGTGAGTCTTTTAGCTTGGTTATCAAAGAAAATGCTGAGGATAGTCATAGTTTTTTCATGTGCATTTATCAACTAAAGATATTTGAATACTAAGCAGCATAAATAAACTGGGTTTTAAAGTACTTCTTTGAAAATTAAGCGCCTTCTATTGAGTACGATAGTGGCACTGTTGCAAACTTAAAGGCCACTCTGCAGGCTTCAAGTTCTACTTTAATGCAAAAATAACTGCAGCCTTAAATAGTTAACTGAAACTGTTAATAGCAGTGTTGATAAGGACTTGAATCATTAAGGACTATAGATAAGGGTTCAATTATATGCAGCTTTTAAACTTTATTTACTAGTCTTATATTGCATGTTTATAACCTGCTTTAAACAGTTCTGAGTATATAAAATGTTCTCTAAAGCTTAGGTGTAAAGCTTCTCCTACTTAAGTTCAGTATCCAGCACTGTCTGTGTGACCTAGCATCCTAAAGTCAGATGTTCCAGTGGAAAACGCCAACCACGCTCACACCACGCCGTTCGATGACTAATGCCATTTTGACATAGGGCGCATCGCAGCATGTGGTTTCTGTTCTGCTGCAGACAAAAGGGACAAATGGCACAAAATAAGCCTTGGGCTGAGGAATATGTCAGTTGCCATGGTGACGCATACACAGAAAATCAGAAGTGAGGCATGGGAAGTGAGCGGAATATCACTATGGTAACCCACTCGACACAGACAAAGGGATACATACGAGGATGTGTGACGTTTTACATCAGGCTCATTTGAATACATTCAGATTTACAGTAGCACTGATCATCCAGCCTGCTGCCTCAGACTTTCCTGGATCATTACTACCCTTAATGACTTATCGACAGCATCATGCTATCATGTAGCTAATAATAAGCCTTTTCATTTCCTGCTCATTAATCCTCACACTCCAGATACATCAGCGTGATCATTAACGGCCTGCAGCACCGCAGTGTGTTCATTACCATGAGTGTGTCACCACTCCATCTCTAACTCCTCAAAGAAATGTATTCACACATAAGCAGTCCTGCTGGAAATCTCCCTATTAAACCCTGTACAACAGTAAATAGACACAATGAAGTAAATCCTCTTTTCAGAAACTGTTAAGCTTTTAATCCACTGAGCAACGACCAGGGTGGAAATCCTGCAAGACTCCAATCAGTCCTGACCTTAAAGAAAGCTGGATGGATGCAGCACATGCCAAGGCTGACGGCAGTTAATTGTGGATTTACTGATTTCTTTCACTCAGCTCAGTTTCTCTCTAGTTGAGATTAGGTGATACTGTAAGGCGACATTACACAACGTGGATCCTTTGGATCAGCTGCAGCCAGTTGATGAATAGATCAATGGAGCTGACTGCCAAATCGCTGTGTTGCATAATGCTATTGATGAGGAATCAGAGTGCAGAACGCTCGTCAACGGAGCATGCCTCTTCTATTTTTACCAACCAGACTAGCACTGCAATTCAGTGAAGGAGAGTCTGTGATTGGGCTTTCCAAGTAGCATGGTGCAGCGTCTTTTCAAGTTTTAGATAGTGACTTCAGCTTTAAAATGAGAGATGTATATGTGCCATGAATGTTTGATTTGTCCTCAAAGTTTGAGGCTATGAGAGCATTTTTTTTTAGCAAGTTTGGGGTTGACTGCCTTGAATTTTACATAATCACTCACATTAAAATCCTCAACTCTTAAGCCGGTTTGGCAGAGTCAAAAATTGACAATATTTTTATTTCTTGCAGTTTTTTTATGATTACGAACTACACAGTGCCTATCAAAGAAAATTACAAAAAAAAAAAAAAAAAGATATCTTCTCCTTTAAACCTAATTCAACAGAGGTGCGGTCACTGGTTAATGAGTATGCCTGGCTACTATTACATCATGAAGACAAAAGAACACTCCAAGCAACTCAAAGAAAAGCTTATTAATAAGTAGAAGTCAGGGGATAGATACAAAAAAAATGTCCAAGGCCCTGAACATCCCCCAGAGTTAAGCTAAATCCATCATAAAGAAATAGAAGGAATTATGGCACATGTGTAAATCTGCCACAATCAGCCAGTCCCCACTGTGAAGCATAGTGGTGGCAGCATCATGCTGTTGGGGTGCTTCTCAGCAGCTGGCCCTGGAAGGCTTGTGAAGGTAGATGAAAAATATTGGAATGTCCTAGTGGACAGTCTTAGGGCGCATTCACACCAGAGCTGTTTGGTCCGCTTTAAACGAACTTTGGTCCGTTTTCCCGGATAGTCCGGTTTGTTTGGAGTGGTGTGAAAGCTCAAATGACCTCTGGTGCGGACCAAACAAGCAGACTCTGGTCCGCTTGAAAACAGGGGGTCTCAGTCTGCTTCCAAATGAACCCTGGTGCGGTTCGTTTGAGGTATGAAAGCAAAGCAGACTAACTTGTGAACCAAAGGCAGGAAGTGGCATAAAGCGTAATGATGTACGGATTTATATGTGATTTAATATGATCAAATATATGTCGGTACTTCGCTTTGTGTCTGGGTAGCCATAGAAACATGTCGTACTCGGTGCTGATTTATTCATCTCATGCAGAGAACGGCATGCTGACAGCTCACCAATGATGCCCCGATGCAAGAGCAGAAACCCAAAGACAGCGTAAATTCTGTTTTTTTGTTGTTTATGTGGAAGAAAAGATCAGCAGAAGGAGATGGATTTCCGGTTTCGTCTTCTTCTACGTCTTCTTTTCTTCTTGGTCGCCTTTAGTTTGAGACAACAGCGCCCCTAGCAGGCAGAGGTTGTAGGTGTTCAGACGGTTTTGGTCCGTTTGACCAAGAGCAGTGTGAATGTGAACCAAACCAAAGGAAAGTGCAACAATGTTGGAATTTCCGTTCCAAAACTGACCAAGTATCCCAGACTTTTAGGTGTGAAAACGACCTTATTCAGTCTGTCAAAGACCTATGTCTTTAGAGAGGCATCCCGGTGGTGGCAGCATCATGCTGTGGGGATGCTTCTCAGCAGCCAGCCCTGCAAGTCTTGCAAAGTTCAATGAATGCAGCAAAAGTCCTGGAGGACAATGTTATTCAGTCTCAAGAGATCTATGGCTTTAGAGGAGTTGTATATTCCAGCAAGTCAATGTCCCAAAGCATAGAGAAAGATACAGGTTTAAAGACAGCAAGGGAAATGATCCGGAGTGGCCGAGTCAAAGCACAGACCTCAATCCTATAGAGAATTTGTGGCTGGACTTGAAAAGGTCTGGAGCTATTATTGTTGCAAAACTATTTGCAAGTGCTTAGACAGATTTTCGCATCTGTAGACCAATTTGTTAATTGTGCAACTCGTTTATTTGGTGGAGGAAACTTACTCTTTTTGCTACCCACAAGACATCAATTGCAACTAAATTCACCTCTTAATTGGCTGTCATGCACATGATGCTCCTCCTCCTTCCGCATATGATCTACAGATCTTCAGATCTTTAAGTGTAGAGGCACTGTTTATTTTTAGCCCTCAGTGCAGACTCACAGGCAAGGCTGCCTCATGGCACACAGACTAGTATTACATGCTGCGTCAGGCAGCAGTTTAGACCATCCTTTTGCATATTTCAAATCTTTGCATTCATGTGCAGATCAGTGCATGCATTTGCAATAGTTTTGTAACAGTAATCGCTCCATATGCATGCCGGAGTCCTGTGCAGCCTGACAGAGCTTGAGCAGTTTTGCAAAGAAGAATGGAGTCAAATTGCAGAGTCCAGATGTTTGAGCCTGACTGAGACCTATCCACACAGACTCAGAGCTGTGCAGCTGAAGATGACTCTACTAAATACTGACCTGAAGGGGGCGAATATTTATGCACTTATTTTACTTTACATATTTTTATTTATTGGCATTACTTTGTATTAATCTGTTTTCACTAGGCACTGTAAAGCCTAGCATAACTTCTATCTGTAGATGTAGTTTTATTTAAGCAGATGACTTTAATGCGTGCCAAGTCAAACTAATTAACCTCTCATAGACGTGTCCACCTCCCTCCAAATTAAACCTCTGCTTCCTGCACAACTGCATCAATACACTGACATCAAAGTTATGCAATTACAGCGGCAGAGCTGCCAAGGTAGACACTGACATCACACACTCTGAATGTGTTCTGTGACACCGTGCATCAGCCAATCACACGTTTGCAATCACAGCATCATGCTGGTTGTCTTTGTGTAAACGACAATCAAAGCTGACGTGTCGTGATGTTCTAGGAGGAGACACTAAAGGAGCATTACAACATTCTCGGTTTGAACACAGTTCCTGTGCCAAAGCTCCGCTCCACAGGAATGCCTGAGTATTTTTGTGTCTTTTACAGGTTAGCGTCATGCATGCATGTAATAGATTGTTTTCACTGACCTGGAACCTCCTCTGAGGTTCACATCTGCTTGTAATTACTGACCACCCTCACTCGTCAGCCGGCGCTGCTCTGTGTGTGCGTGCGTGTTTGTACATGGCTCTGTCACACAGAAAACGATTAATGGGCTTCTCCACCTGTTTCGGGTTGTCTCCGATGCCGCCGAAGGAGAAAATAACCGCCAAATTATGGATTCCTGATATTTACACAAAGTTACGTAAGTCAATGGGAAAGTAGTGCAGCGTTATCAGGGCTTAGCTTTGCTTGTTAAATGGAAGGTTATCAACTTTGAGTGTTGGAGGTCATGCTCAAGGAGAAAAGTGGCATGTCATGGAGGCTCAAGCATTAATAATGATGACAGAGGTCAGCTGCTCTCATCTAAATCAAACTTCAGCGGTTAGACGTAGCGATAACAGATCATTAAGGGCAGAATAATCCTGGCACAAATGAACGATACAGACAAGAAATACCTGAGATGCATGCAAGACTTCAATACAGGGAGCTATCATCATCTTAACTTGTCTGATAGATTTAGAATAGCTCCTAAATCATACACTTTACAACTTCAGAAGCATTCTCTTCCTATATGACACTGAAATTTAGTTAATTCAGCATCACATTTACCACTCCCCGTATGCAGCCACCACCTTATCCATGCACATCATTGTAATTCCTCAAAATAACGGCCAGGTAGCACCACTTTATCTGCTTTTCTCCCTTGTTAGATCACAATCAAGCATTTAACAAAAGGAAGTAAATAAACTTGGTATAGCACCGTTTGATTGAAGAAGGTGTGAAGCTTAACTATCATCTACATTTTGAATACAGATGGTTTTAAAAGGCGGTAAAAAATAAAAAAAATAAAAATAAATGGGAAAATGGTAAAAAGCTGGTTAAAAAGTAGCTGAAATAGGTTATAGGACACATTAATTGGTCCAGAATGACAAATACGGTCAAAAATGGTCTCAAAAATGGTGAAAAGCAGTTAAAAAGTGGCAAAATTTCATTGAAATTGGAAAAATGGGGCAAAATATATGGGGAAATGGTAAAAAGTGGTTAAAAAGTAGCCAAAGGACAGTATAGGACACATAAATTGGTCCAGAATGACAACAAAGGGTCCAAAATTGGCCTGGAAAATGATGAAAAGCAGTTAAAAAATGGCAAAATTTCATTGAAAGTGGCAAAATGGGGCAAAATATATGGGGGAAATGTGGTGAAAAGTGATTAAAATGTGGCTAACCACCAAACCCAACCCATGCACACCTGCATGGAGCCTTATACCCAAACAAACTGACGGCTTTTACAACACTCACCAAAGCTTTCTTTGCACACTCATATTAAGCCTCGATGCTGGAGCACGCTCATTCTCCCATTTGCATCCATTCAAAGAGATGCGTACAGGACCAGATGATGTCTACGAGCCATTACAGCTGATTGCATGTACACTTTCATTTATAAAGAAAAGACTGATCTGCTGAAAGTCTTACTCAAGAATATGAAAAAACGGCCATTGCTGAGAGAGCAGGTAAGGGTACAAAAGGCCAGAGAGGGGTCTGAGAACAATGAGCATTTCTTCTTTGGCTTTACACACATGCAGGTACATACTGTATGCAGGTTTAGAGAAAACATTTACATTAGGATTACATAACTTTCATCAGGTCTGGCCAAGAATGGGAGCGAACATCCATTATTAGGCCAATTATGCAACTTTCAACCAGTTTTGTCCTTTTCAGCATGCAGAACAGGACAGTCTGTCCCATCTTTTTCCCTCTCTGAATCACATCCTGACAACAAAAGCCATGTTTACTCCAGCCTCGTCGTGGTACTCATTTATCTTGTTTTCAAAAAGGACCCAAAATGCAAAAGTTGGCGGAACATCACTGCAAAACAAATTTCGTTTTGACGTTCCAATTTTTTTGAGCTCACAAAAGTTACACAACTTACGCCAGCAATGCACAGCTTGAGCTGGTTGGAGTTTATAGATGAATATTATTTATGCCCCCTATGGAAGCCTTTTATCATGCATTTGTTTTTATGTCTTCACACAATAAGGACAACTCTGCCAGCAAAAATCCAACTTGTGTGTCTTGAAGAACTCTTCTTATGCATGTTGTTTTCAACACATTTAAAACAGAGGGTTTAATAGGTTTTTAATGAGCAAAAAGTGCAAATAATAAACTTTTTCTGGCACTAAAATGTGGGTTTAAGCGTCCTTTATATATTGCTTTTTTCTGAATTTAATGAGGCCTTCCTGGCTCGGTCACACTCCAGAATATTCCCCCCAAACACTGGCAGGCACATCTAAACCCTCGGGCGGACTTCAAACATTTTAAAGACAGATTAATATGAAGGGCCAGCAGCCATAATTAGGCCCGAGCATGGAGGCTGAGGATCTTGCATAATGGTTACGTAAGCAGAAGAAAATCAGGTATCAACACTGTGGCTGATAGTAGAAGAAGGTGAGGTAATGTGGATGTTTGTGGGTGGCAAACAGACCGCAGATTACGGCAGAAGTTAGTCACGGTATCAGCTGTCATCGGCACACTCGGTTCATGCTGCAGACTTCAGACTCCTGTTGTGAATGATGGACTTTCTGCACAGAGTCTTTGGACTGCATTTTAGTTGGAGATATCCAAGATCCATGCAAAATCTTTTGGACTGAATTGCAACACAATATCTGCCGTGGAAAAGCTGCCCATGGCAAAATGATTATAGCCTACAGTTTTACTTGGCTCTGCTCTAAAGATGCTTCCTGGGTTAGTCAAGCAACACGCTTTGACTTTCCAGGGCAAGAAATGCCCATATGGATGGACACATGAATGACAATGTGTATGGAAAAAACTGAAATTATTTCAGAAGCAATGAATCCATAGTAGCATGAGTCTGAATATGAGGGTGCAATAAGCTTTAAGCTGTAAAGGAGGCAGCTGGGGTGGAGGGGGTTAAGCTTTAGGTTATAAAGGAGGAGGCTGGGGTGGAGGAGGTTAAGCTTTAGGTTATAAAGGAGGAGGCTGGGGTGAAGGAGGTTAAACTTTAGGTTATAAAGGAGGTGGCTGGGGTGGAGGAGGTTAAGCTTTAGGTTATAAAGGAGGCGGCTGGGGTGGAGGAGGTTAAGCTTTAGGTTATAAAGGAGGCGGCTGGGGTGGAGGAGGTTAAGCTTTAAGCTGTAAAGGAGGCGGCTGGGGTGGAGGAGGTTAAGCTTTAGGTTATAAAGGAGGCGGCTGGGGTGGAGGAGGTTAAGCTTTAAGCTGTAAAGGAGGCGGCTGGGGTGGAGGAGGTTAAGCTTTAGGTTATAAAGGAGGTGGCTGGGGTGGAGGAGGTTAAGCTTTAAGTTGTAAAGGAGGCAGCTGGGGTGGAGTTTCATCACTATCAGATTGAATGAACTCAGGCAGAACGATTACAAAAAAATATCAAATTGCTATTGTTTTTTGCTCATATTGATTTTTTTTTACCCATTGCTTTATTGAATGATCCTTTTTATGTCACTTTTAATTTAAGAAAAGTAAACATAAAACAAGAAAAGGAGGATTTTTGGAAACCATTTCTAAAAGAAAAACACCTGAATGTTTGCATAATGTGCATAAAATCTCTGCTGCTGCAAACACTGATGAATTAAATTGGTATTTTGGCACATTTCAAGTCAAAGTAATATGGCAACTTCTGCAATTTTTAGATTGCAGCAGGCCATGTTGTGTTTTAATCTAATTTGCAATTAATTGCCCAGCCCTAATATTTCTGGAAGGAAACAGCACACTGGGACACATTGAATATGTAACATGTTCGTGTTACTCCTCAGGTTTTATATGCAAAAAGATTTATTGCTTTAACTCATTTGGTTGCAACTCTACCCGCCGTTAAAGACAGATATGCAACGGGAGCGCCGGTGCTCCTGCAGGTATGAAAATGCTACACATCTTCCTCCAAAAATTGTTGCATAAACATCCTCCGGTCTTCAGGGAGTTCCCTGAGGATCCCAGACTCCTCTCTGATTTATCAGACTCTGTTGTGGTCTAACACAAGTCCAGCTCGCTAACATCAGGGCTGCTTAATATCAGTGCTGCCCACTCTTATTGTAACAAGTCTTCCCTGACAGAAACTTTCCTCCTGCTTTCTAATAGTTAAATTTTTAGAACAGCTCAGCTAAACTGTTAGTGTTGCCATGAGGCATATGCATTAAAGAGAGGCACTAAATATGCCACTATCATCAAATTTGGACGTTTATCACCAAAAACTGTACCAGAAAATTTAGCCCTGGTCTGGTTTACTGAGAAATCTCATTTCCATGTCATTTTTGAGCATTTACTGTGCAAAAAGTGGTATTAATGTTCTTAATTAAGGTCTTAAATCTGACTTTTAAAAGCGTGCAGGAACCCTGATGATCATGGACGAAAAGCTCGCTTATTGATTCAGATCAGCTCTTCTGTAGTCTTCCTGTTCTTGCTTTTTGCAGCCTGTTTAGTTTATTTAATTGCATGATTATTCTATGTAGTACATGCAGCTAATTTAGTTATTGTCTGAACAGTTTCCCCTTGCATTCTTTTCTTTGAGCTGCTATAACATTAAATTTCCCCATGGGGACAACCATAAAGTCTTTCTGCCCTCTTACATTTGGTTTAAATCCTTGAACGACAAATCAATCCAGCATTCTAACCTGATAAAATCTCCCTCACAGGCTCATTCAGTGACGTTAACATGAGCATCAAAGGAAACCACAGAGAGATAAAGCAAGCTAAAGTTGTCTTTAACATGCTGGTAATTGCTCCTCACTCTTTATTTGACTTGCAAACCACTGATTTGCCTGCAGGGCGTGTTGGGCAAACCTACCAAATTGCACGGGGTGGTCCGAGAACCAGAGAGCAAACAGCGCTAATTTCACTCTTTTTTTCTCCACTTTGCACTCTACTCGTTGTGTAAGGGCTGTAATTCAAGAATTAGGGTTCTCAAGTAGTCCTTTTTGCCCTTCCTAGTTAAAGAGTTAAGCTTTCATAGACTTTTTTATGCACTTTACCAACACTAGATGTAAAGAAAAGAATCATTTTGTTAGAAGTGGCAGCAGCTGAGCCATATATCTGGACCCTATTCAGCTGTATAGAGGTCAATAAATCGTCCTGCAGACTTGATGACTGAGTTAATGAAGCTGGTTAATCATTCCTGATCCTGCATGCAGAGCAGAGCTCTTCAAGTGATTGTTGTGGAGCAGGGATCGTGTTCGATTATGCGTAAAAACACACAAACGTGGGTTGTTCTCGCCACTTGAGACTGATTGTAACCCAACTGTGATCTCTGCAATCAGAACCCAGTCCTCTACCTGCATACATGTGTGTTTATTTGATTTCCTCCACGTCGCTGTGTGTTAATTTCACTTTAAGGTCAGCACTCAGCGGTGGTTTAACTGCTGCCAAACAGAGCAGAGCAGGCGACAACTGCAGGCTTTCAAGCAGCAGAGGCGAGCCTGATTTTAGTCAACAAACTCTGCAGCAGAGAAGATGCAGGGATTATTTCACAAAGGTTCACTCGCAGGTTTGAGGTTGTCATGATGCATTCAGAGCTTCATGAAAGGTTAGGCCATGCACCAGCCCCGGTCAGTCAGGAAATTACATCCTCTGAAAGTACAATGATGTAACGGCTTAGGATCATGCATTTCATTGACCGTTTCCATCAATATCAACTTCCACATCTGATTGCATGGAGTAAATCATGCTTTTCCCACACGTGCATGCTGTGCTCGGTCATTTAACTCTTTATAAGTGTGGAAGCTCCACACTGGATGCAAACTATAGAGGCTGGCAAACATCAAGCAGTTATAGAAGTAGAAGTAAATGTAAAAAACCTAGGTCCAAACACACTTTGGAGCAGCTTAAAGGTCTGAAGTAGTAAGTGGAAAATGAAGAAATAGACAAATCAGACTCAAATGCATCATGCAAAGCTGCTCTCAGGTTTCTTTCCCTGAACTGCCAATGCACATTTGCATTTTTCCACAAGTTAAAAAATAAAAAATCATGAATTTCAAAGTCCAAAATATGAGATAAAAGTCAAAATATTGAGTTTAAAATGTCAAAATATGAGATTTAAGTCAAAATCATGAGTTTTAAAGGTCAAAATAGGAGCAAAAAAGTCAAAATATTGAGTTTAAAAGTCTAAATACAGGAAAAATTTTTGAATAAGCATTAAAGGTTAAAATATCGAATAAAATTTAAAAATCACCAGTTTAAAATGTCAAAATATGAGATAAAAATTTACATCATGAGTTTAAATTTAAAATCATGAGTTTCAAAGGTGGAATTTTGAGGTAAAATTTAAAATCATTACTTTTAAGGGTGAAATTATTAGGTAAAATTTAAAATCATGAGTTTCAAAGGTCAAAATATGAATTTAAAATATAAAATCATGAGTTTAAAATGTCAAAATAAGAGATAAAATTTAAAATCATGTGATTTAAAGGTCAAAATATGAGTTAAAATTTAAAATTATGAACTTTAAAGGTTAAAATGTGAGATACATTTTAAGATCATGACTTTTAAAGGTCAAAACAAGCTTAAAATCCACTAAGTACAAACCGGAGATGCATCGAAACAGTTTTATGTGTAGCACCATGAGTGCTTTTGCACTATGAACATCACAGAAGGTCTGAACTGATCAGTGAGAAAATTGTTGTGGCAGTTTTCACTAAGAGCTCTCAGCTGCATCCACAGGAAGTCGTCTGACTCGTACCTGGGTTAAAGTTGGGTGCCTGTCTTTCTTGTTACCCCCTCTTCCATCCACATAACCCTCTGTCTGGCTGCAAACCAACCGACTTATTCAGGAGTGGCATGAAGTTTATCCTCACTGTCCCCGCTGATCACATCTACTTTTAGCATTAGAGTAGCTCAAGCATGTTGTGGTGGGCAAACCTAAGGGAAACACTGCATACCAGCAGCCTTGCTGCACTGTATCCCAACTTTTCTGAACATTTCTAATGCTGACTTGGTGGCGAGTCAGCTAAATATATCACCTCTCCTCGGTTTGACCTTGCACCAAACAAATGCCAAATCCTGCTGCATTAATGTGAAAACAGTTGCACGCCATTTCCATCATGTCCCAGAGAATAAACAAAGCTGACTGACCTGACATAAATATCCGCCCAGTTCTGAAATTCTCCTCCATTAACACAAATACACAGTCGATATAATACAGTATGCCATGAGTATGTGTGCACTTTATCTGTCAATCAGTCAGAATGCTTGTGTAAGTGGCCCCACGGGTATTTCTTTCCCATCAAACCCGGCACAGTCAGAGAGCTCCACCATGTCTGCACCGTGAGAACTCCATTTTACACACACACACACATGCATGAACACACACATGCTTCTCAGAAACAGCTCCCAGAGAAATAATGTGCCCCCTCCATCAATCCTGGAATGTCAAATAGATCGATTCGGAGATTAGAAGCGGCTCCTGTGCCAAAAAAGCTGGAACACACCAACCCTTGGCTGTTCAAATGGGAATGCGCCTTTTCTTTTATCCACAACAGTTTCCATGGCTGTCATGGCTCCTCAATTTTCCTGCTAATACCAATAACACACATCCTGACCCTTTGAACTCTGCAGTACAAATGCATGGGTAAGCACATAGAGTGCCTATAAAAGGTTTTTATCCCATTGGGGTTAAAGTGGAAGCAGATTTCTACCAAATAATGTAAAAAAAAAGCCCAAAATATTTCAGGTAGAATAAGTGACTACATAAATATCCACCCTCTTTAAAGTGACAGACCTAATTCAGCAGAGGTCCAGTCACTGCTTAATCAGTATTCCTGGCTACCATTACACCATGAAGACAAAAGAACACACCAAGCAACACTCCTGAGTTCACCAAACAGCATGTGGGAGACATCAAACACTGCCATCAGCACAAACACACCATCCCCACTTTAAAGCACGGTGGTGGCAGCATCATGCTGTGGGGATGCTTCTCAGCAGCCTGCCCTGCCTGCTTTAAAGTTAGAGGGTAAAATGAATGCTGCAAAATATAGACCCCCTGAGGACAATCAGCATACTCTGCTGGTTTTGTCCTGTACAAACACAGATACGTTTTTCTGACCCTCTGTCCCTTTGTACCATTTTTGTTTGTTTTTTTTAATCATGGAACCATTAGACCATTAAAAAAATATGCATACAGTAAATGATGGGGATTTTTCCCACCTTAAACACCAGGGTTAGATAGAACCTGGTCAAAAGGGTTAAAAAATTATGAATGAACTATGACCTTATGAACGTATGGATTTTTAATTTTTATAAAGGAAAAAAGAGATAGTGCTTGAAGAAATTAATTCTTAAAAAACTAAAGAACTATTTCTATACTATATACTATTTACCATTACTATTTTATACTATAAAAAATGCATAAAAATCAATGTTGCCAAAAATCATTTTGCATGCAGTATATTGAAAATACCTAATATTTAATTTTTTCCCTGTCAGAGATTTCAATTACAGAACCTGGCAAATAACTTAGGAATTTTTAGTTATGATGATGGAAATGATCCATTTAGGTCTAAAAAGACATAAAAGTCATGGGTTTTTGTTTTTTGTTTTCTTTTTCACTACTGAAGTGCATAAAAAAATAGCAATGCATAAAAATCAATATTGCTTAAATTCACTGGAACATACCAGGCTCTGATAACCAGAAAAAATGACGATGCATGCATTGATGCATGCAGTTTTGAAAATAAGCAATACTTTCATTATTTCCCATCTGAAACACAAGGGATTTCCATGACAGAACCTGGCACACAAGGGGTTAAAACTTTTAAGACTTAAAATGTTTTATATATTATTTTTAGGGGAGAGGTTGGTTTTAAAAAATAACTAAGGAAATGTTGAAAAAATATGAATGTGTACATTTTTATAGCCTAATATATGAGAGGAACCTTCTTAGGCCAAAGGGACAAGAACATCAGTTTTTTGTTTTTGTTTGTTTGTTTGTTTGTTTTCCTACTGAATTGCATAGTTATAATGCATAGAAAATGAATGTTTCTGAAATTAATTTGCATATACCATGCTCTGATAATTGGAATAAAAAAGTGACTTTGCATCCAGTATCTCAAAAATAACTAATATTTTCATTATTTCACATCTGAAACACAAGGGATATCCACGATAGAGTCCAGGGTTAGAATTTTTCAAACTTATATATTTTCTATTTTTATTATTGGGCGAGGCGTTGGTTAAAAAAATCAACTGAAAAAGTTTGAAAAATAGTAATGTAGACATTTTTATACCCTGATATATGAAAGGAACCATTTTGGTCCAAAGGGACATGAACGGGTGTAAATTAAAAGGATGCATGATGGTTAACAATGTCTGACACCTACTCACTGGGGCATTAGTCTCAGGATAAATATTACAAAATAACAACAATCAGTCTTGTTCTTGATGGTCTTCTTTGCATTTGTGGCTCATAAAAAGGCCTCAAACTTAATTCATAAATCCTCACTGGAGCTTTAAAGTGAATTTTACAAATGAGCCTTCAAAGCAAGATCACAGTTCCCTCTCCCACCTGTGTATTTCTGCAACGAACAAAATGTTTTCATAAATCTCTTTTGCAAAACAAATGAAGACTCTAGGTTTAGGTAGCTTAAATGGGGTCACTCCCCTCAAGAGAAATGTGCAGTCAGAGGCCAAACATGTCCATGCAGACACTCCCATATCTGCAGTTATGTAAGAACCGTGCCAGAGAGCCAGACAAACTCTGTCCCTTCACTTCCTGCCGTCCAGACAAACACATGACAGCTCTGACGATGGAAAAAGATGAACCCCACTTCTGTTTTTCTGACATGAGAGATCTGCAGCATCCATGCAACACAGCAACCAAGGCTAGTGCATTAGAAAAACCATGATCAGAGGATGTTTCAGAGTAACCTGTGGCAGTAAAAGCCCTTGTGTTTCCATTATAGAGGTTTAAAAATGTAGTTTTCAGAGCTTTCTCTCTATGTAAGGAGACTTCATGGCTGAAAAACTCGTCAAAAATAATCTTTGACTGTGAGGAGGAAGGATATTCCAACTGCCACTTAAGATAAGAGCACTCTAGCACATGCTTACATTGAAGTTCCTGTAAATTGGATTAAGCTAATTCTCATATTTTCACTGTATTGTGGATCCAAGCCTTCTTTTGTGACAGTCGAGTGCTTAAGTGCCTTTGCTTAACCCCTCGTCTTTATTTTTCATTGATGTAAGTGTGCGTAAGATTATATGTTGATCCTATTAGGGAATAGTTGGTTTATTTTTCGCACCAGTGGCGAGAACATGAGCCAGACCAAAAGTGCATAACATTCCCTTAGTTTCTCCCTCCCTGTGCTTCTTCCAGCGTGTCCATTTAACACGGCGGGATCAAAGTAAAGTCTCCATAAGAGTCTTTATTTTCCACGTGGGTTGCCGGATTCCCCCCCTTCCCTGTTAATCCTGCGAGGTAGTTAAAGAGCAGGGGGATTATAACCTGCTGCTTTGCCCCCTCTCTCCCTTTCACAATCCGGATGATGTTGATGATGAAGATGACAGAGCAAAGGCAGGGCTGCGGTCGCCCTGACGAGACACATGGCAGCGTTTACATGGGACGTGTGCGCACGAGCCACGCATACGATCACCAATGCTGCAAAAAGCACCACAGGAGAATCTTCCTCTCCTGCTCTGAAGAACCAGTCAGAAATCCTGAAGAGTATGAAGATGATTTTAATCTCTGTTTCACTTTTTTTCTGGACTCCAAACAGCTTAGAGTCAGTGTTTAAGGCCTCCAGGCTCTTCCTGCTAGAGGAGATGCAGTCTGGCCTGACTCTGCAGCTTTGAATGAAAGTCCTCCAAGTCTCCAGTGGAATGTTTGATCGGGCTGAGACACGGCAGATTTCAGGCCCTAGGGCTAATAGTGGCTGATAGACTGAGGAGCGCCTCCTTCTTTTTCCCTGTCACAACCTACGTCGTTTGGCCAAAAAACACTGAAGATCCACATGTAACGCCTCTACACTACACACTATATACACCTCTCACACTAGTAGGGGCAAAAATTGGTTTCAATTTGGGAAATAACAAATACAATGGAGGGAAAAGGGTTAATGAGGTTAAAAATAAATAGGTAGAAAGTGGCAAAAAACAGCATAAAAAGTTGTGAAAAGCAGTTACAAAGTGTCAAAAGTTGATTTATAGTGATATGGGTGGGAAAAACAGTGGTGAAAAGCAGTTAAAAGTGTCAAAAATTGATTTATAGTGATATGGGTGGGAAAAACAGTGGTGAAAAGCAGTTAAAAGTGGCAAAAGTTGATGTACAGTGATATGGATGGGAAACAAAGTGCTGAAAAGTAGTTTAAAAATTGCAAAATTTGATTAATATTGATTTGGGTTGGAAAAAGTAGTGAAAAGCAGTTACAAAGTGTCAAAAGTTGATTTATAGTGATATTGGTGGGTGAAAAAATTGCTGAAATATGGTTTAAAAATGGCAAGAGTTGATTTATAGTGATATGGATGGGGGGAAAGTGGTGAAAAACAGTTAAAAAAAAGCATTTAAAAGGTGGTAGCAGTTACTTTCTATGATATGGTTAGGGGAAAAAAGTGGTAAAAAGTGGTTAAAAATGTCAAAAGTTGATTTATACTGATTTGGGTTGGAAAAAGTGGTGAAAAGCAGTTAAAAAGTGGCAAAAGTTCATTTATACTGATTTTGGTTGGGAAAAGTGGTGAAAAGCAGTTAAAAAGTGTCAAAATTCATTTATAGTGATATGGATGGGGGAAAGTGGTGAAAAAAAGTTTAAAAAAGTGTCAAAAGTTGATTTATAGTGATATTGGTCGGTGGAAAAAAGTGCTGAAATGCAGTTAAAAAGTGTCAAAGGTTGATTTATAGTGATATGAGTGGGAAAAAAGTGGTGAAAAGTGGTTAAAAAATGGCAGAATTTGATTTATACTGATTTGGGTTGGAAAAAGTGATGAAAAGCAGTTAAAAAGTGTCAAAAGTTCATTTATACTGATTTTGGTTGGGAAAAGTGGTGAAAAGCAGTTAAAAAGTGTCAAAATTCATTTATAGTGATATGGATGGGGGAAAGTGGTGAAAAAAAGTTTAAAAAAGTGTCAAAAGTTGATTTATAGTGATATTGGTCGGTGGAAAAAAGTGCTGAAATGCAGTTAAAAAGTGTCAAAGGTTGATTTATAGTGATATGAGTGGGAAAAAAGTGGTGAAAAGTGGTTAGAAAATGGCAGAATTTGATTTACACTGATTTGGGTTGGAAAAAGTGGTGAAAAGCAGTTAAAAAGTGGAAAAGGTTGATTTATAGTGATATGGATTGGGGAAAAAGTGGTGAAAAACGGGCTAAAATATGGCAAAAATGGATAAAAAGTGCCCAAGTGGCCAACAAAAGTTGCACAATGGCCTGAAGAAGTTGTTAAAAGATGTAAAAAAAAATAAAAAAAAAGTGGCACAAATTAATAACTTCAAAATCAGATCAGATTCAAGCTCACTCCAAATTGTTACCAAACCCCAATTTGTTAGCCAGGGTAGCTAACACCAATGCTACTGATCCAGCACGCATGCACTGATGTACTGGAGGCCCCATTCTCTTGGTTTGTCAGGGGCCCAGCCAATTCTGTGTGTGGTCCTGGTCATAGGCGTCTCAGTGGCCTCTCTCCATAGTCTCCTTCTCGCACGCCCACTCAGTTTGTGAGGACGGCCTGATCTAGGCAGATTTACACATGTGCCTTATTCCCTCCATTTAACTGAACTCTGGGGATGTTCAGGGCCTTGGCTTAACCCCTTACATATACTTTTCAATAGCCATTTCTCTGAGTGTCTTGGAGTGTTTCTTTGTCTTCATGGTATAATGGTACCCATGAATACTGTTTAACCAGTGACTGGACTTTCCAGACAGACTCAGGTGATGCCCATTTCACTAACTGTGAGACTACTAGCACCAACTGGATTATTATTAAAACCAACAGGACAAACCATGGACTGCCCCACAGGAGAGAAAAAACACTTCAGAAGTGATTAAAGCTTGTTTGAAACCATCAGCCTCGTTTCAGTCCAGGAAGTTTTAGCCAAGTGTAACTTCCTGCAGACCCCGGCCCCACCCGTCACTGCCCCGCGACGCTTTGTTCTCTGTGGACAGTGGATGTGACGCTGCACGTGTGTATGCTTGCACACGTGGAACAGTTCAGAGTTGGGTCAGCTGCTCTATTATTGATTTCCTAGTGGAAAACGAATAAAAACACAGCGCTGCGGTGCTGCTGTCCACCCATGCCACACACAGCCCAACGTCAGTATGAATATGTGCTATTAAATACACTTTAAACATTAGCTGATGAGCGCTAACGGGGCGTTTAATTAACACAGTAAACTATTTATCACCTTCCCACTCGAGCAGCTCCGCGTGGGCGATCACAACTCAAACAGAAGCGGGTTCTCTCCCGGCCTGTGCAGCGTAGGCTTGATTGGTGGTGAGAGTTTGGAAAGTAGATCAACAAAGCGTACACCACAAGCTTAAAGTCAAAGCCAGCGCTGAAACATGATGACAACAGCATCATCTGTAGCTCTCCCTGCAGATTTACCCTGGCATTTTAAATGGAAGTGCCCTGAGTTACCCTTCAACGTGAGAAAGATGGTGAAAGCTGCAGAATTCCACACGTTCTGAGGTGGAAAACCGTTGATTTAGCCTTCCTCTTGAACTCCAGCAACACCTCCTCTGATAGTTAAACTCAACTCTGATTCCAAGCCTGCACTACCAGAGGAAAAGTCCTTTAAATAGACCTAAATGCACACAAGATTATGCACAACCTAACTAGTAGCTGCAAAACAAAAAGCCACTTGTCAAGATAAAGAAGTGAAGGCGGCTCCACAAGACGCTGTCACTGAGTTGGCACAGTGTGAAGCTTTGCTGCTAAGAAGCCTGAGCACATGTTGGGCAGTACAGAACATGCATTATGTAACATGTTAACTCTATGTTACACAGTGATATGGAAATGCTGCCTCCTTTCTCATTTCTTTTTTGCATATTTGTCACATTTAAATGTTTCTAATATTAGAAAACCTGAGTAAATACAAGATAAGTTTTTAAATGATAATTTCATTTATTAAGGGGAAAAAGTCATCCAACCCTCCCTGACCCTGTGTGAAAAGTCATTGCCACCTAAACCTAATACCTGGTTGGTCCATCCTTGGTGGCAACAACTGCAAAAAAGTGTTTTTGGTAGATGGCAATGAGTCTTTCACATCATTGGGGAGGAATTTTGGCCCACTCCTCTTTGCAGAATGTTCGCATGAACGGCCTCTTTACGATCGTACCACAGCATCGCAATCACGTTTAAGTCCAGACTTTGACGAGGCCGCTCCAAAACCAAGGGCCCACCAGCAAAGTATAAATATAACATCTGGGTCCGGGCAGGTCGGGGACTAAAGTAGAATCTGCTTTTCTTTCAAAACCAATAAACGGAAAAACGATTAATGGCGCCCTTTTTCCTTTTTTTGTTTTCAACCAAAAACAATGTTTTTCTTTTCTTTCTGAACAAAAAACGAAAAAAAATAAATAAATAAATAAATTACTGCCCAATATTGGTTTTTGAATTTTCCCTTTTTTGTTTTGCTGTTTTAGGTCTGGAAACGAAGAAACAGAAGCATGTGACCAAACGTATAAATTAATAACAATAAAAAGATAAGTTACGTTAAATAGCGCTTTTATTTTTGAACAATCATAATGAGCCTAATGGTGTATATAAGAAACACTTTTCCATTGTTCAAAAATGAAAGTGCTATTTAATGTTGTTGTTAAATAGTTGTTGCTCTCAGTAGCCTGCTGTATTTGCTGTTTTCCAAGCAGTGATCATCATTGTTATGTATAAAAATGTCTGCTAACCTCCTATTCAGAGTCTCGAGTTTGAAATAGCTGGTCTTAACTATTTTGTTTTGTTGCCTTTCTAAAGACACTTTGTTTGTGCTTGAACTCAAAATGTTTCACACACAGCACTCATTTAATTTGGTAATGTTTGGTAGGAGTGTTTGACTCATTCCAGCCAGAGTTCTGAGTGGTGAAGGCACTCAGAGACGGGCGTACTGCCGTGTTTGGGATCATTGTCATTGTGATTCAATTATGGCTAACATGTCTTCAGACTTCAATCATCCAATCCACCAAACAACACCAAACAAGAGTCAATGGCAGAATAAGCTGATTGGCATTGGCAGAGAGGACATTTTTCACATACTCAGCTCTGCTGCTCATCCCACAAATGCATGCTCCTTACTAATGTGGCTGTATTTAAGGAAATAAACAGGGTTTCAAATGAGAATTATTACCAAGGAGCATTGTTTTAAAGTCACTCCGTATAATCAAACTCTGCTGGTGTTGTGAAGTTTTGTTGATGCTAGCCAAGGCGGCCCCTAAGGGGGGATAAAGGAGAGAGCTTTCCGGGGCCCATGGATGTCTACAAAATCATGGTCCTTTTAAAAGTAAAGCTGTGATGTCCATATTTTATTCTTTTTACCTGAATAAGAACCACTCTTATCAAAGCGACAAATATTGTATTTATGTTGTGGTATGTAGTCTTCAAAAATGTAAAGCCCTTTCTTAAAACAGAATTTAAATGGGTTTTAAGTAGCATAAATGGATTGAAAGTGGTAAAAAAAAAATTGGACCAAATGGGTTAACAGAGGCAAAAAAAAATCGGCAGAAACAATGGCAAAAATGGGAAACCGCTGCAAAAATATGATTAGCCTGGCAGAGATGGGAGGGAAATGTGATGAAAAGCTGTTAAAAGTAGGAAAAAATGGGGGGGGGGGGGGGGTGTTAAAAAATTGGTTAAAAGTTGTAAAAATTGACAGAGACGGTTGTGTACTGTTTTTAAAAGTGGCAAAGTTTCTCAAAAGTATCAAGAATCGGCAGAAAAGATGATAAAATAGGATTTAAAAAGTGTAAAAGTGGTTTACAGTAGCAAAAATAGGTCAACAGTGGCAGAAAATTGGGTAAAAAGTGGCAAAAATGGGCAAATAAAATGGTGAAGATTTAAAGCTTCAAAAATGGCTTCACAGTGGCAAAATGGGTGAAAATGGTAAATGAAATGAGATTTTTGAAGCAGCAAAAATGGGAACCCATGGCAAAAATGTATTTAGAGAGGCAGGGATGGGAGGGAAAAGCTGTTAAAAGTAACAAAAACCTGGGAAATTTTTCCAAAATTGGTTGAAAGGAACCCTGCATGATCAGACTAGTTCATCTTGTTGGATAGATATCTGTATCTCTCATATACATATTGAACGAAAAAACTCACCAGATATCTGCATTTTGAGTAATTTGAGTTTATAAATTCACCAGGAGGCCGCCATGTGCTGTGACATCACAGTTCCGCGGCGCTCACCGTTTCTGTGCGGTAACCACTGTTGCATACTGGCAGCCAGAGTTACGGCTGCATCTCAGCACGTCTTACGCACGGAGAACTCTAAATTTAAGGTCTCTTCTATTTTTATTTACACCATGAGTGGTTATCTGTCAATCTAGACAGGAAAACGATAAATGCAGAGCCATACTTACTTTCTTGTAGCAAATATAAGTCCATATCTGCAGAATCTGTTTGAAATCCTTTTCCTGATGAACCAGATGAAGGCCGCGAGCTAAACGCATCTGTTTAATAAAGCTGTTCCCTGAACTTCTACTCTTTAAGAAGCCTTTTGTTTCCCCACAGTTCAGGTAAAGATAAACACAGAACCAAAGCACTTCCGGTTTGCGCTTTTCAAAGTAAAAGTCCACTTTAGCATTTCTTTGGAGAAACTCTGCTTGTATGTTCATACTGCTTTTATTTTGAAAAGCTCCCGGCATGCTTCCGCTACACACTGAATCCAGTCACTTGCAGGGAGTTTCTCTGAGGTAAAACTAGGAGGAATGACAAAGCTTTGACAGCAAGGAGGCCAAACCAATATGCAGTAAACTCGTGTCTGGTATGAAAGCTGTTATGGCAGCAACAGCTGCAAGCAGAAAAAACGTCTGAAAAACGGTTAATAGCAATGGCGAAAATCGCTGCGGCACTGTGACGTCACACGGACCAAAACATGGCAGCCTCCTGGTGAGTTTATGAGCTCAAATTTACTTTAAGTGCAGATATCTGGGATATTAAGTGAGTTCTTTAGTTCAGTATACATCTGAGGAATACAAATATTTATCCAACAAGATTAACTTGTCTGATCATGCAAGATTCATTTTCAACGTTTTAAAAATGACAGAAAAAGTGGTAGAAAATTTCTTGAACGTTGCAAAGGGGCTTAAAAGTGTCAAGAATTGGCAGAAAAGATGGAAAAATAGGATTAAAAATGGTAAAAACTTGTTAAGAGTCGCAAAAATGGGTCAACAGAGGCAGAAAAGCTGAGCGAAAGGGTGAAAAAGATGAAATGAGATTTCTGGAAGTGGCAAACATGTTCAGATTGGCAGAAATAGGATGGGAATTTGTGATGAAAAGCGGTTAAAAAGTGGCAAAAATGGGTGAGAAAACAGTGGTCAGAATGATTTAAAAAGTGGCAGGAATAATTTTTTTTTAACAACAGAACTCAGTAATAGTTTAAGCCAATAGTCAGCTCTAAATGAGGGAACTGTTAGCCAGAACATATGCTGATCCATCACACTTGCACTGATTCTATCAGTAAACCACAAGCGAGGAGGGCCTGGTCTCTGGACCTGAGGCCGGCTGGATTGCGGCGTCCAATCAGGGAATAGGGCGGCATGTCTCAAATCCAATAATCTTCTTATGCGTCTAAAGTGTCTTTTATTTCAGCAGAACAGCTGAAGAGACATCCACTTACATCACCGTGTTTTGGAGATGCAGGGAGGGTTTTTCCCCTCAATTTAGCTGGAAAAACAAACAGTAATATCAGATCTACTTAGCTTGTGAACATGTTTTGAAAATATTAGAACCGCACTGGTAAAAATAAGACGTCTAACTATGGAGCATGCTGCTTAGATGCCAACTTTCAGTCAACACATGGATTATGAGTAACCATCGCACGCTGACAGGCACTATTTACGTCTCTGAGCTTTCTTTCATTTCTGCAGCTCGGTACTTTTTTTGCTGCTTCTAACTCCTGCTGCTGACCTGCTGCATGGTCCTGCATGACCTTAAACTGAAGGCAAACAAGACGTGCTTAAATCCACACTTATGCAACAGCTGATATCAGCCGTGCAGGAGTCAAACGCTGCACAGACAAACACGACGAGATGGATGGCGGTAATCATCCACTCATGCATCAATCAGCGTGTGCAAGCCTTAACACAACTACCTGTGTGTAAGCACACACCCACATACACTTCTACTGTTTACATATAAATTATCCTTCAATAAATAGATCAAATGGGTGCTTCCAATTCTCATTTTAACTTATATTTTTGCATATAGTCATTTTATGTTGCAAAATCCTATCTAGAAGGCCACTTCCTGCACATAAGTGCATAAATTGGCTTTTTTTTTGATGCAATGCTGCAAATACGGACCTTCCTGCAACCTCAGACAGCAATAAATGTCAATAAACTCATATTTATATCCACGCAGAGCCGTAGACTGATGTAAATGATAAAAATAGCGACTTATTTCCCGGCTGCCACCGCCGCTCGTTTCATGAAATCCAATTTCCCCCCCCATTCCCAGCGAGAAAACAGACAGGAGGCAGGCAGAGGAGGAACATTAATAGACTGGAAGGTAAACAGTGAGAGTGCCTCCATGAAATGTGCGTGTTTGCGTACGTGCGTGCGCTCCAGCGGCAGACTTGTTGATCCTCGCATTCCAGTGGCAGCCTTGAGAGCGGCTAATCCAGTCTTAGTCAAAGGCCTCTTGAACTCTCGGGTCACACATCGATACTCACAAGTTACAAGTTAAATGCATGGGCACACACTTGGAAATGGGTTTGCAAATAGAAGGCACATGGATGTACAAACACCACACATGAAATCCCATCCTCTGAATGCACACTCTTCCTCTTAATCCAAATATTTCCTCCGTTGAGCCTCTCTGGGACGTTACTGAGCAGCTCATCCATCCCGACCTGCTCATGATTCTATCAGTCTCCATAAGTCTGTCCGTATATCTGCCCTCTGTGCTCAAACAGAATCATTAACGATCAATGAACCGAGCACCAACGGGCAGGTCACATGCACACCACCATCTATCAGATCATGTTTGTCTGGCAGCTATAATCATCACGACACTCACTGAGTGTAATGGAGCTCATTGAAGGCTGCATGTGCTGGATGCATGTCAAAGTGAACACAGATTTCTACAAAGTAACCTCAATTAAATCAAAATATGTAACACTGTTGCAGACTGAATTAGGATGACTTTGCATTCATTCTACCCTCTATCTTTACAAGCCTTCTGTTTCTGGCTGCTGAGAAGCATCCCCACAGCATGATGCCACCACCACTGTGCTTAACAGTAGGGACGGTGTGTTTTCGTCTTGTCTGATGGCCCAAAAGCTCCATTTTTGTCTCATCAGACTAATGAACTTTCTCCCACTTGACCATGGAGTCTCCCACATGCCTTTTGGTGAACTGTAGTCCAGATTTAATCTGAGCTTCCTTCAATGCTGGCTTTCTCTTTCCCACTTTCTTTGATTGGTGAAGAACCCTGTCAACAGCTGTTGTCTGCAGAGTCTCTCCCCTCTCAGCTGCTGAAGTTTGGAACTCCTCCAGAGTAGTCATGGGTGTCTTCGTTGCCTCTCTAACTAGTAGAGGCAAAAATTGTTTTCAATTGGGGGAAAAATGGTTAAAGGTGGGGAAAAAAGGGTTAAAAAGGTTTAAAAAATTGATAAAAAGTGGGTAAAAAAAACATAAAAAAGCAGTGAACAGTGGCAAAATTTGGTTTATAAAGATATGGGTGGGGAAAAAATTGTGAAAAGTGGTTCAAAACTGGCAAAAGTTGATTTATACTGATATGGGTGGGTGAAAAAATGGTGAAAAGCAGTTAAAAGTGGCAACATTTGATTTCTAATAATATGGATGGGAAAGAAGTGTTGAAAAGTGGTTAAAAAGAGGCCAAAGTTGATTTATACTGATATGGGTTGGAAAAAAAAAGTGTTGAAAAGCAGTTAAAAAGTCGCTCACTCAGTTTGTAAGGACAGTCTGATCTAGGCAGATTCACAAATGTGTCATATTCCTTCATTTCCTCATGATGGATTTACCTGAACTCTAGGAGATGTTCAGTACCTTGACTTATCCCCTGACTTATACTTTTCATTAACCTTTTCTCTGAGTTGCTTGGGGTGACTGGACATTCACTGTGTTTCTGCAGAAAAGTCTGGCATGTGGTTTTCTTCATCCTGTGTTTGCATGCACTTCTTTACGAAAGAGTAACAGCTTTAGCTATGATTTGTGGGTAAAGTCTGATTTCCTGTTGCTTAAGCAATTGCACGGGTGTGGATTGGAGAGCAACGTTTGACCACAACTTCTAGTTTCAATCCATGTGTTGACTGTTTTCAAAAATGGACCTCACGTTTAAAAAATCTAACTAAATCATCAGTCTGTGGAGTCTTTACTGTATGAGGTGGCTGTTTTTACTGTTAGAATTACAAGAAGCTGCAGTAGATACGCAACTGTTTTTGGAAAGGGTTAACCCTAACCCTTACTTTAATAAGATACAGATTGTTAACCCCTTGAAAAGTCAAAATACTTCCTGAATAAGTACCCAGGACAAGGGTTATCATAATATATGGACAGAAGCATTTGGCCACACCTGCGAAAAAAATCAAGAACCTAGCCATGCAGTCTTCAAGCATGGTGTTCTGATGGATGCCGCCTTTGCAATCAGACGGTTCGTGAAATTTTCCCCCGATGGATATGCCAATCAACTGTAAGTGGAAGCATTTAGGAACAACAGCAGCTCAGCCAGGAAGTGCAAAACCACATAAAATCCTTGACTTGGGTCAAAGACTGCTAAAGCAAATATTGCATAAACATCACCAACGCTCTGCTGACTCCATTGCTGAAAAACTTCTACGAATGTTACCACAAAAACTGCCTGATTGAGCATTAGCACGGAGGGTAGGCTTAGGCCACAAAAGAAGTCTTTGCCCCATAAAAGGTTAAGGTCTGTCTGGTAAAATGTCATCATAAAGCCTTATTAAGGTGATGCCAAGTCTTGCCCACTGAAATGATAATTGCATCATCCTCTATGAATCTTCTGCAAGTCTCGATACCAAGAAGTCTTACACGATGATGCAAGCTGAAATGCGAAAAAAAAACACATGCATCTTGTTACAGAAAGCCTCCCGCCCTGTGCCCTTTGACCCCTAGAGACACACTGAAGCAGTAAAACAGATGACATGATCCTCAATGCTGACATTATTGACCTGTAAAAACGTTCCTGGAAATTTCTCCTCCCTCGTAAAAGTGATGGGAAACTTTGGCGGGAATCTGCAGCCCACTTCTCCGAACTGCTACGCGATGCAAATACACTGTTCTTGTCAGAAATGTTTCACATCTCAGGCTAGTTTTTGGCATCGCTTGACTGAAAAACAGCTGCTGCTGCTGTTAAAAATAAGAGCCACTGAAAAGCACAATGTGTTCTTCTGCTTCCTGTGCATGACTCATGTGTGGCTGTTTATTGCAAACATCAGCAAGTGTGAAGAGACGTGATTAGTGCCTTGATTCCAGGATATCGCACCGTTTTGCAGAGCAGGCGAATCAAGAAGAGCGCACCGTTAAATACCAAAATTATGATGTAATCCTTTTGCACTTCACGCTGCAACATTGTGATCGACATCATGCCCTCATGTCTTTCTGCACAAACAGCCAGGAAACGTCTGACCTTTCCTTGAACCCTCTTTAACCAACTCCTTCAACTGTTCCCAGAAGAAAGAACCACCTCTGGATGAAGTCATGCAGAAACCGGGGCAAGACTTTCAGCTGTAAATCAAACCCCCTTAAAACATCTCCAGTGCATTTCTGCTCTCCTTGCAGGATCAGATCTTGCCAGAAGTTTCTCCTCTCCTCTGCGATTACTCCGCTCGGCTCCTTCGCCATCGCCATAAAAAGACAAGCTCTTCAAGAGGGCGGACTTCTCTTTTGCTGTTGATAATAAAACAAGCCGTTCCCTGACGGGGTCGACAAAGAACAACGAGGGGACGGACGGTGTTGTCATGACGAGCCTGAAGTGACGGCTCTGGAACTTGAAGAGGATGTTTTTGACTTCCTGCCATGCTGGAACAACACTACACATGCTACACTAGAACAAGAACCCATTCAAGGGCGAGGGTGATGGATGTAAAGGAATGTTTGCTACAACATATGATAAGAGGTCAACCAGCCTGGGGCAAAGACCAAAGAGATTTGGCTCCTATAAGACTGTAAACAGGGAACAAAAAGGGCCTGTGTGTGGAATAATCTGATGGTAAACATCATCATCAATCTGTCATGTGTAAAGAAAAGATAAAGGAAGATCTGATCCTTCACAAATACTTCCAGGTATATTATCTCTGTATGACTTCAGGTACAAATACTAACAGGGCAGGACCTTGACTGAGAAGATCTATTTTACACAAATGTAGTGCATTTCTGCAGATATACAAACTACATATCTGTAAGATCTGCAGAAATACATTCTATAGTTTACAAATCTTGTTTACACATGGTCTGATTGTGCAATGCTCTCTGTTTTATAAAAGCTATTAGTGGACATTACGATCAAATCAAACAAATCCAATACCTGTTCATTCAGTTATCACCTAAGCCTCGGTACTATGGGATCCATCCAACCTCTTATGCCTGGGTTGTGGTGACAGCAGGGTTCAGCTGTGTCTGGGAGGTCCAGTCACTGGTTAATCGGTATTCCTGGCTACCATTACACCATGAAAACAAAAGACCACTCCAAGCAACTCAGAGACAAGCTTATTGGAAAGTAGAAGTCAGGGGTTAAGCCAAGGCCCTGAACATCCCCCATAGTTCAGTTAGATCCATCATGAAGAAATGGAAGGAGTATGGCACATGTGTAAATCTGCCTAGATCAGGCCGTCTTCACAAACTGACTGAGCGTGCAAGAAGGACACTAGTGAGAGAGTCAAACAAGACACCTATGACTACTCTGAAGAATTGACTGGGACCCTGACAAACCCAGAGAACAGGCCCTCCCCATTTGATATGAATCTGTGAATGTGAATGTGAATCTGATCGAATGTTGAAGTTGTTAACTTGTGCATCTTTTAAGCTCTCTTAACAACTTTTTTGACACATTTCAGCCCATTTTGACCACTTTTTTCCCACCCATATCACTACAAATAAAATGTTGCAACTTTTTAACTGCTTTTCACCCCTTTTTTCCCCACCCATATCACTAGAAATCACATTTTGCCACTTTTTAACTGTTTTTCACCACTTTTTTCCCCCACCCATATCAATAGAAATCAACTTTTGCCATTTTTTAACTGCTTTTCACCACTTTATGTCCCACCCATATCACTAAAATTTAAATTTTGCCCCTTTTAACTCCTTTTCACCACTTTTTTTCCCCACCCATATCGCTATAAATTAAATTCTGACACTTTTGTTTCTGCCTTTTCAGCACTTTTTCCCACCCATATCATTATAGATTAAGTTTTGCCACTTTTTAAACACTTTTCACCACTTTTTCCTCAACCCATATCACTATAAATCAACTTTTGCCACTTTATAACCGCTTTTCACCACTTTTTCCCCCACCCATATCACTAGAATTTAAATTTTGCCCCTTTTTAACTTTTTCACCACTTTTTTTCCCCAAAGATATCACTTTAAATCAACTTTTGCCACTTATTACCCACTTTTCACCATTTAATATGCAAGTTTTGCCGCCTTCTACCATTTTTTTTCAGGTCCAGTGGTTGATCAGTATTCCTGGCTACCATTACACCAGGAAGACAAAAGAACACCCCAAGCAACTCAGAGAAAAGGTCATTGAAAAGTACAAGTCAGGGGTTAAGCCAAGGCCCTGAACATCCCCTAGAGTTCGGTTAAATCCATCCATCCCTGTGGGAGACTCCATGGTCAAGTGGAGGAAATATCTTTGGTCTGATGAGACCGAAATTGGGCTTTTTTTGTCTATCAGAGAATATGCCAAACACTGAACATCACCATAAACACACCATCCCCACTGTGAAGAACGGTGGTGGCAGCATCATGCTGTAGGGATGCTTCTCAGCAGCCGTAAGTGGACTTGTAAAGCTTGTAAAGGTAGAGGGTAATTTACTATTTACCCTCCAATCCTGCAAGAAGACTCCTGAAAAACTATCCAAGTTGTACAAAAACATTGGCAACATACCCAATTAGCAATTAAAAACAAGAAGCTACCTCAAAGTGGCTTTGTAGGACTTTTATCTTTGTTAACAGGGCATTAAAACTGAATCACAGTCACTTGATAAATCATGTAAAAGTTTGATAATCTGGTATCATGACTACCCAAAGCTCATGGGCAAAGATGATAGTTGGAACGTGCATGCAGAACTGGGATATTTGAGGATTTTGTGCACAATTATTTAAATTCTCCATATTTCTGACAAATGAAACCAGTTGCAAATTGCAGCTAACATTTCCATCGAATATTTGACCAGAGGACGGCTGCTCCACCAGTACCCTAACATCCTGTATCTCTCCAAATTTGGAGTAAAAGCGCTCTTTAAATGTAGACATTCATTCAGTCCGTGTGCATTCTTCGTATCGTCACTCCTGAGGACAAAATGTCCACTCCTGCAGAGTTCTCCTTCTGGGTCAGAGTGTGCTTAGGAAAACTTGTCATCAATGTAAATAAACCCGCTGTGCTGCTGACTAAGAACCCACATGCACGGCCAATACCGTCCAATCTCCACACACAAACAGGCTCATGCACATGAAAGGAGTGGTACACTTTCTTTCAAGTCCTTTGTTTTGCTCTCGAAACTGTAAAACCCCTCATTTGGCGAAAGCTTATTTTAATTTTCAGTATGCCTGAGGGCTGTGTGGATTTTCCTGCCCGAGCTGTTTGCTCTGGGAGCGGCAGAGACATAAAACAAACACACCTCCTACAATGGAACCAGGTCACACATGAGCAGGTAAGGAGAGGACAGTGTGTTATACAATATTTGCTCTCAGTTATAAGGAAAAAGAAAAGTGGAGCAAAGCGGTAAAGGGCAATGACGAGAAAAACCAGCGTTTTAGAATCTGGAGCTTGTCTGAACAGGTAGCGGACTGACGAGGGTCAGGGAGGCTCGAGGAAGCGGCAGCATCTTTGTTTGGTTAGTGAGGAAAGACAAAGAGAGATAGTGAGGGAGGGTAATCAATCATTTCATCAGTGCTCTTTGTGTCGCTCCTTGTCCAGAGCAAGGGTGCATCTTCAATCCAGTCTAGTGTTAAATCAATCCCTGATCATTTCTATCCAAATACATGCTGCATTTGAATAATAGCCGACCATGATGCTGACAAACTGTAGAGTCTGCACAAGCACAAGCATTCAAGACAATGTCTATTTGACTATCAGCAGAAGTGGCGCCGGCTGGCTCCTCTCCAGGATGAGCTCACTCACGTCACGTTCCTGTTCTTGAACATCCTTGTTCATTCATCTCTGTTGTCATCCTGACAGCATTACTTCACTGTGCACATGACCTTTGACTTTAGACAAAAGCACCCACAATCCACAAACAACTGGCACAGTTCTTATAGGGCTAGAGTTGATTTTACTGACATGCACAGTGCCCCTTGGATATTTTACCCTTTTACAGACCTTATAAATCAGTCACGGTCAATTTGATTTGTTTTTTTTTTCACAAAAATATTCTTTAAAGTTTAAGTGGAAACAGATTTCTACCAAGTAATGTCAATGAAATACAGATATGTAAGTCAATAAGTGACAGTTCCAGCTGATTAGAAGCGCCCCTACAGCATGATGCTGCCACCACCGTGCTTCACAGTAGTGATGGTATGTTTGGCATCTTGTCCAACATCATAAAAGCTCCATTATGGTCTCATCCAACCAAAGAACACTTCCTCTTATACATGGAGTCTCCCACATGCTTTTTGGTGAACTCTAGTCCAGATTGAATCTGAGATTTCTTCAACGGTGTCTTTCTCTTTGCCACTCTCCCATAAAGCTCTGACTGGTGAAGAACCCGGCCAACAGTTGTTGTCTGCAGAGTCTCTCCCATCTCAGCTGCTGAAGCTTGGTCTTGATGGCGTCTCTCACTAGTATCCTTCTTAGATGGCCTGGTCTTGGCAGATATACACATGCGCCATATTCCTTCCATTTCTTGATAATAGATTTGATGGAACTCTTGAGGGAACTTCAGGGTCTTGGCTTAACCCCTGACTTCTACTTTTCACTAAACTTTTCTCTGAGTTGTTGTTTTGTCTTCATGGTGTAATGGTTGCCAGGAATGCTGATTAACCAGGGGCTGGATCTTCCAGACACAGGTGTCTATATATTACAATTACTTGCACTCAGGTGATCCCTATTTCACTTACAGCCATTTCCAGCCTACTAAAAAATATAGCAAAGTCTGGTATGGTGACAAGTTTGGTCCTCCAGAGACGTCTGAAACAGGAACAAAAAGAGCAAAGAGATCTAGACGTAGAGAGACTTGCTCTTGTTTTTCTCTGATAAACCATTTTTCTTGTTCCTCTTGGCTGTTTTACTACCTTTAGATTGAACAACTCTTACTTTTGACGGCTAGAAGACTGCCATACTATCATTCTTATAATCCACATAAACCTGTAATCTTCTCCAAGGTTCCTTCCACAACAGAAGCTGAGAGATTGTCCAGTCTGTTGTTGTGTTCTCACAGATGGTGTTCCATTAATACCACATCTTGACACCATAAACAGAATACATCCCCGTCACTTCCAGTAGAACAAATGTTCAACTCCTCTGGCAGGGATTACTCATTTACACACAGGGAAACACAAGGTGCGGAGATGTTTTTCTGCCATTTGTCGACCATCCTAATCCTCCCTGAAACCCTGCCTTCGTCATATTTTTACTGCGTTCTCATAAGAAGTTCATCCGAGTGTCGAGGATTTATAGGACAGCAAACAGCAGCCTGGCTTCATCTCCAATTGTGATGCATTATCAGGACGTAACTCTGACCCGGTACCTGCTGTTTTTTCTAATAAAGCAGCGGTTTCAGCTTTCCTGGGGAAAGATCGGATATATTTTAAATGGCTAGATGCTGTCTGAATGAATTTCTTTCCTTATAAAGCTTTCGAGAAGTAGACCTCTGTTTAGACACATTTTCCAATGCAAACTCTGTTTTCTTTTACAGCCTGGCAGAGACGGTGCACTCGGGTTTAAATTTACATCCTGCTTATGAAATGTAGAGCAAGTCAAACCAGGCAGCAGCCTTTTACTCGGATGTCATTTCCTTGATTGCTTCAGTGTTAAGTGTCATTTTCTGCTGACAGCCAGTTGGCTTTTCTGTATTTAACCCCATTTAAGCCCAATAAAAGATAACGTTTTAAGGTTTGGATTCAAGCCTGACTGTTTCATCTGGACAAGCACTTTAAGCCTGTTTGACTTCCTGCAATAGTACTACCAGCTATGAAGCGTTGTATTTAAACTGACATGTAAAACGGTGAAATAGTGGAACTGCATTGATACTCAATAATAAAATCTAATCAGATTTGTAGAGTAAGATGCAGAAAAAGTTAAAATGATTGAGCTTTTGCAGCTGAAGGCTGACTTTCAGGTTCTAAATAAAGTAATAACTCTGTCATTCCCTCTCTGCTACCATTCCCATAAAAACTTTTCACCTTATGGATGTTTTAATTGATTTTTAAACCAACTGTCCATCCATCCATTTTCTGCACCGCTTTTCCCTCTCAGGGTCACGGGGGCTGGAGCCTATTCCAGCTGTCATGGTGAGAGGCTGGACTGGTCACCAGGAAATCACAGCGCTGACATACAGAGACAAACAACCAGGCACACTCACACCTACGGGCAATTTAGTCACCCATTAACCTAACAAGCGTTTATCAGTGTATATGGCCGAAATCAACAGTCGATATTCACAGCCTAAGTCTCTTTATATCCTGACCTTTATAGTCATGGTTTCGACTTTCTATCTCATATACTTGTATTTTAAAATCAATACGGCCTAAGCACTGACCTAGGGTTGACGAGGACCCTATTGTATCAGTATGCATCATTTATCTGTCAGAAGAATCGCTAAATAGGAGGCTTTAACATGCTCAAAAGCTCAGCAAACTTTACAGAAAATTGTCCCCCAGTGGAATTTTGGTATTTTGGTGGAAGTCCACCAAGCAGGGGCCTCCCCAAACACAAGACAGGGGACGGGTAAGAGCTACGTGCATGAAAATCCGTACGCATGTGCATCATGATTAGACAAAAAGAAAAGTCTCTTAAGGTTATCCTCCAGCAGCTACAGGGAGTGCAATACAAACAGCTAAAGGTCAGATTTTAGCATTTTTGGGCAATTCACAAGTGAATGTTTTTGACAAACTACTCCAAGGGATTTCATCCGATTGACTCCAGACTTTTCTTGCTCATACTAGACATCCTGAAGATCTAAAGCAGTACAAACTGTTAGTTTTCACCATAGGGCAGGGCCACGACCAGACCCCAAACTTAAACTACTTTTCTGTAGATTTTTGCATTGAAAATACACCAATAATGCCCTATAACTTTATAATCTTTATGCCAATCATGACCACACTTCACAGGGATGATCACATATTGATCCTGAATACATCCGCAATATCATTGATTTGTCACAGCGCCCCCTTCTGGCAAATGGACATTTACGCCTGTCATTTTTTTTAAATTTCCTAAAAAATATTCAGCCCCTGCACACCATTTAGCCAAGACTTCTGATTTTTGGTCTGCATATGAGTCATCATAAGACCTACAAAAAAACCTCTTTGAGCCCTACTCAAATTCCAACAGGAAGTCCAACAGCTTCATCTAAATTTCAAAATAAGACATTTTTTGCTGGTGCTAAATGGCTTTAACCTATTGCAACAGTGGTTAACATGATTCTGTGATATTTTGCTCTCTTTTGTGAGACAACGGCATCACACTGAGCATGCTCACATGTAAACATCTCATCATTGCGCCCCCTACTGGCAACAGGAAGTGACACAACGAGGTGATATCTTCATTACTCTTCATGTGCTTAACCTATTGAGCTGTGATTTTAAAAGAAAGACCTCAATAAGTGGCCACAACACAGGTATGTTTCATTAAAGAATGGCAATGGCGAGCATTTCAATATCTCTCCAATTTGACAGGAAGTATGTGCAGCTCTCATACCAAACATCTGATTGCATTCAAATTTCATCACCACTCTCAAGCATCAGTCAGTATTGCCCAAGTTTTCCTCGTGCCCTTTTACCCCGTTGCGTCCTCGGCTAGTCTTTTGGGATTTGGGGGCAATCCCAAGCCAAGTGGGCTATTAAATCCCTCTGCTGTTTTTATAGTCTGCCCCATGTGTCCTTAGAATTGGACCTAGCTGCAGTACCTCCCCTGGGTGGCACCAGTTAGAAACCACAACTGAACAACCTTAACTGACTCCTTACGTCTATGTGGAGAGCTCAGCCCCGACAATAAGGATATAAATGTTCCGTCTATTCCTGCTCTCAGCAATAAAGCTACCATGCATTTGAATCTGTACAGGAGAGAAGTTTGGTCACTGAAGCCTGGTCTACTGTTGTTAGATGACACCACAACTGTGGGCCATGCAGCGACCGCCTTTCACACAAAATTCACGACCGCAGCTCACTGCAATGCGAGCCAAGGAAAGCTGTATTGTTTTCTAATCAATGCTCGCAGCTTTTACAAGGACTCCCAGCCACAGAAACATTGCTCATAAAGAGCAGACAGACCGCTGGAGCAGTCGGCGGAGGATTCCTCACCGCTGTAGGGGAGGAGGGAGGAGGGGGGAGGGATGGAAACACAGATGATAAAACGCTAGCATGTGTGCTTGTTTAAAATCGTCTCTGCTGCACAAACCAACAGAGTTCCCACATTTGAATGAACCTGTTCTGCCAGAAACCTGTCGCTTCCTCGCGCCTCGGCTCTAATCTCACTCAGAAATAAACAGGAGCAGAGAAACGCTGATGCCCTTATTTTAAAGAGTTCTCATGAATGCTGTCCTCTCAGCCTTGACCCTTACCTGTGTTTTGCCCTCATGTCTGCACCCAGCTTAGGTTACATTGTCAGAACTCTGACTTTGTCTGCTGCAGGTTCCTGTTGCTGAAGATTCTCTTCTAACCAGGAAACATGTGTGGTCTTGTGTGCATATGTGAGTGCATGCTCTATGCACCACATGTCACTTTAATCATCCATCACAGGAAGTTTTTTGCATGCTGAGGCCCACTTTTCCCGCCTGAGAGTCAAATTTCAGCATTGCAGACAACTGAATGGAGAATACTCACAGTTTGGTGATTAATTGGCTTTCTTTTAAGTCTTATATTTTACATTTATTGAGGATTAAAATGCCAATGAAGCTGATAATTGTCAGTAAATCTCTCTGATGCTGCTTTTTAGGCATAATCCTCCCCATGCCATGCACACACAAATCCACCAAGCCATTCTTTCAATTTGTCGAGCATTGATAATGCATGCACATTAGCAGCATTTGCACTAGCCCCCCTGGCTAACGTTGGCCTCCTGCTTCTGGTCCAATCAGCTTTTGCTTCTGTCTGGATAAAGTCTGTTGCAGATCCTGTCATGAATTTGCTGTCCAGGAGTTCTGGCATTACTCGACGATTACTTAAAACCAAAATAAAACCAAAAAAAACTTTGGACCATTTGGACTGTTGCTGATACCTGACATGTCAATAAGGAGAAATTCATTTTAATCAAAACTGATACTGACAAATAAATAGCATTATCATAGCTGATACAGTCCATATAGGCTGATATTTATTGCTGATATAGGAGGATATTAACAGCTTATAAAGGCTGATATTTACAGATTATACAAGCCAATATTAACAGCCTATATAGGTGGATATTGAGAATTGATAAAGGCCGATATTAACAGCCAATAAAGGCAGATATTTAAAGCCAGCATAGGCTGGTATTTACAGCAACATAGGAGGATATTTAGAATTGAAAAAGGCTGATATTGACAGCGGATGAAGGCCAATATAAAGAGCCAATAAAGAACTATATTTACTGCTGGTTTTATCAATATTTACAGTCAATATAAGCCAATATTTTAAGCCATTAAAAAGTGATATTTACAGCCAATAAAGGCCAATATATAGAGCCAATAAAAAACTACATTTACTGCTGACATTGGCTGATATTTATCGCCAATAAAGAATAATAGTTGCAGCCAATATAGGCCAATATTAATAGTCAAGATAGGCTGGTATTTACAGCCAATAAAGGTGGATATTCACAGTGTATTAGAGCCCATATTTTAAGCCAATAAAGGCAAATGTTTATAGTCTATAAAGGCCAATATATAGAGCCAATAAAGAACTTATTTACAGCTGACATTGGCCGATATTTACAGTCAAGATAAGCCAATATTTTAAGCCAATAAAAAGTGATATTTTCAGCCAATAAAGACCAACATATAGAGCCAATAAAGAACTACATTTACTGCTGACATTGGCTGATATTTATAGCCAATTAAGAACGATTGTTGTGGCCAATATAGGCCAATATTAATAGTCAAGATAGGCTGGTATTTATAGCCAGTAAAGGCAGATATTGACAGCTGATTATGGCTGATATCTACGACTAATAAAGGCAGATATTTATAGTTGATAAAGACAAAAATATAGAGCCACTAAAGAACTATATTTACTGCTGATGTTGGCAGATATTCACAGTCAATATAGGCAGATATTTACAGCTGATATCAGCCAATATTAACAGCCTATACATGCAGATAATTCAAATTGACAAAGGCCTATATACAGAGCCAATAAAGAACGATGTATACTGATGTTCCTGGCAGATATTTACGGTCAATACAGGCTGATATTTATAGCCAAAAAGTTATTATTTTTGCAGCCAATATCGGCCGATACTGGCAGCTGATATCAGCCAATATTAAGTCAACAAAGGCAGGTGTTTACAGCAAATAAAGGCTAATTTATAAAGCCAGTTAATAATTATTTTTACTTCTGATATTGGCCATTTATTGCATCCAATACAGGCAGATATTTACAGCTGATACCAGCCAATATTAACAGCCTATACAGGCGGATATTTAGGACTGTTAAAGGCAGATGTTTACAGCTGATACTGCTGATATTAGCTGATATCTACAGGTCATATATTGGTTGTTCATATCAGTAGAAGTGCTCATACCTGCCGGTTCAGCTAACTTTTTTTCTGAGCTAATATCTGCATGCTCAGTTCTGTCTCTTTCATGTTAAATATTTAGCTTAAATAAAACATTTGGTTATCATTATTGAAATGTGTGATATGCCACATCTTTGCTAACCTTTGATGAGCCCCGGAACGTTCCCACTTTACCCTCCATATGTGCAGCCTTGCTGCAGAGATCTTTGACTGCTTTGTGTCTGAATGATTCTTTATAAACAGACTCTGCTTTGATATGAAGACTCTTCAGGGCTCTGTGAGGGACTAGTTCTCCTCAGGGACTTCTTTGCACAAGGCTCCTGGACTAACCTGCTTGTGCCTGATGGTAGAACTTGCCACAGTAAGTTTTTCATGTATGTTTGGACCCACATTGCCCACATAAGAGTCAGCTATCTGTGTCAGACAGTGTCTTTGACATTTCAGATGCCAATACTAAGGATTACATAATAAGTTAGAGTTGTTTTAATTCATATATTCAAAATCTGACAGCTAAATCAGCTGATATCTGACTGGATCTATCCAGCACTGCTTTTGAAGCCTAATCTGAGTTCTACGGTGAGACAGAGGAGCTCAGTTTTGTCTGCAAACTCTCTTAAAGTCGCCCTAATGCAGGAAATTAACATCTGTCTGCTTCTGTGTCTCACGCGTGAACGCGCATGCACATAAACACCCCACACGCGCACGTGTTCCCTCAGAAGATGCATCCGAGTCCTTTAAAGTCATTAAGAGCCAATAAACGGAGTACTCACAAGGTAGGAGTTCTGCCTGTCAATGAACACGGAGTCTCCCATCGTCCGGACTGAGTATCCACATAAAAACAAGCAAAAATACGCACAAGCAACAAATTATGTCCTTTTGGAAAAAAAGTAACTCCAAAAAAAAAAAAGTACAAGTCTGCGCGCGTCGATGCAGAGCCTCTGATAAAAGAAGTCTCCAGGAATCTCTCCTGCCTTCTACTTTACCACAATCAGCCTCCTTTTCACTGCTTCTTTTAGGAGTTGTTGCCAGAAGCGCGTGTCAGGAAGGCGTCTGTGCCAGGGAGGACACCACGGTGCGTAATGCGTAACGGATCCATACCGCGCGCTCCGAGGACTGCTGGTGAAGACGGATGCTGAACCAAGCGAGTCGAGGCAGAGGGAGAGTGGCCGTCAAGAGGACTGCGCTACGACTGGGGACTTCCGGTTTGGACCTTCAAAATAAAACTAGCTCTGTTGAGGGTTGTTTTTCACATAAAAAACACAAAAGTATAAGAGTTTTGCGCATTAAACCAGTTTTTAAATATTCCATTAATCACGCTGAACATAGCAGATACATTTTTAAGAGTTTAAAGTGAACATGAATGGTAGTGTCCTTTCAAATTAAAAGCCCCAGATAAAGGAAGATTGGCAACATTTGATGCCTTTCAGGGCTTCTACATGAATTTATATCCTAAATAAAATTTTAAAAAGACTCTTTTGCCTCATTCTGATCCATCTGCATGCTGTTTCTCTGCTTTACAGCAGCATTAAGAATGACTAACATTAACCTTGACTGATTATATCATCCTTAACTCACTAAAAACCCATTCGTTCACCCTGGTCTCAGCACGTTTGAAGCATTTATTCCATTTTAGCCTGATATTTAAGCACAAGGTATTTGACACTGAAAGGCTGAGCCAAGCTGAGACAAAGGGGGAGGGGTGGGGCACCGAAGGCGGAGGACGAGCTGAGGAAGAGGCTTTGTAGCTGCTCTCTGTTTTCTGTGACCCACAATGGAGAACAGCCGATAAGATTGGGACGCTCCAGATAGGGAGGGTTGGTTTAGGGACAGTTTTTGGTGCAGTGCAGAATGACTTACAGGTCACTGAGGTTGATTTAAATTAAAGAGATAAACAATTTGCATGCTTTTCCTTGCATAATAATGAAAAATATCCCTCTTTCAGTGGTTTCAGAAGCCAAACTGCTGCTGTCCTCTCCAAAAGCATCCATTGTAGTCCAGCCAGTAACAATCCCGATTATGTTAGCCACTGGGAAGTTATTTTGAAGATATGGCAAATATCTCACTGTTGGCCTAATCACTGGAGAAAATAAATCACAGCAAAGAGAACTAACTGAGACATCCGCAGCCCCACAACTTTGATGGCTTGCTTGCATCATAAAAATCTGTTGTAATTTAATTTTATGAGCGCCGCCCCTTCTCAAATATGTGCTTAAGGCATTCATGAAAGGCCATTGCAGATGCTTAATAAAAGAGGGGACTGTGGGAGTTTGTGTCATACTTAATGTGGAACCAGAATTAGGCAATCTGTGCGAAAAGACACTGCTTCATAAAAGAATGCCAAACACAAGTGTTGTCTTTGTGGCGAAACACACTGGCAGTGTTTTTCTAAATATTTTAACAGCTAGGAAGTTAATAAGTGGAGGAAGACAGAGAGCTCCTTATCAGATAGAGCTGTAGACATTTAAGGAATGCAGAGACGTAAAGAGGGACTTTAAATATGTGGAGATAACAGATACAATGCTGCAGACTGCCTCTGCAGTGATTAGAGTGGCTGTCACACAGGTATCATGAAAACCAGCAGGGTTGTAAAAGTCCATGTGATCTTTACTGCAGCGGTTCCCAACCTGGGGTCCGGGAACCACTACGGGGGTGCAAAAGATTTCACAGGGGGGCACAGGGATCCTGTCTGCTCTGACGTTGACAAAATTAGATGTACACATATTTTTAAAATCATGATAAGCAACATAATGTATGACAGTGTATCAAGACCACCCTAAATGATTGAAAAAAAGAGTTTCTATTAATTATTTAGCAAAGAGGGAAAATTTAAGCACATTTTTTTAGATTATAAAGTCTGTGTTTACAAGACAACTTCAGAACTTTAGAGTTTAAAAAGTTTAAAAATTTAGAAGGGAAAACTCAAAACTTCAGTTTAAAAAGTCGTAAAATGTATGAGAAAAAAACAAAAAAATTCAGAGATTAGAAAGACATACATTGTTGAAGAAAAACTCAGAATCTCAGCATTTAAAAAGTCTAAAATTTATAAGGGAAAAGTCAAAATTTCAGAGTATAGAGAGTCATAAATTTTGGGGGAAAAAGTCAAAATTTCAGAGTTTAGAGAGTCGTAAATTTTGGAGGAAAAACTCAGAATCTCAGCATTTAAAAGTCTACAATTTATAAGGGAAAAGTCAAAATTTCAGAGTTTAAAAAGTTGTAAATTTTTTAGGAAAAAGTCAAAATTTCAGAGTCTAGAAAGTCGTAAATTTTGGAGAATAACTCAGAATATCAGCATTTAAAAAGTCTACAATTTATAAGGGAAAAGTCAAAATTTCAGAGTATAGAGAGTCGTAAATTTTTTAGGAAAAACTGAAAATTTCAGAGTTTAGAAAGTCGTAACTTTTATGAGGAAAAAGTCAAAATTTCAGAGTTTAGAAAGTCGTAACTTTATGAGGAAAAACTCAAAATTTCAGAGTTTAGAAAGTTGTAAATTTTTTAGGAAAAACTGAAAATTTCAGAGTTAAGAAAGTCGTAACTTTATGAGGAAAAATTCAAAATTTCAGAGTATAGAGAGTCATAAATTTTTCAGGAAAAAATCAAAATTTCAGAGTTTAGAAAGTTGTAATTTTTTAGGAAAAAGTCAAAATTTCAGAGTTTAGAAAGTCATAAATTTTGGAGAATAACTCAGAATATCAGCATTTAAAAAGTCTACAATTTATAAGGGAAAAAGTCAAAATTTCAGAGTATAGAGAGTCGTAAATTTTTTAGGAAAAACTGAAAATTTCAGAGTTTAGAAAGTCGTAACTTTTATGAGGAAAAAGTCAAAATTTCAGAGTTTAGAAAGTCGTAACTTTATGAGGAAAAACTCAAAATTTCAGAGTTTAGAAAGTTGTAAATTTTTTAGGAAAAACTGAAAATTTCAGAGTTAAGAAAGTCGTAACTTTATGAGGAAAAATTCAAAATTTCAGAGTATAGAGAGTCATAAATTTTTCAGGAAAAAATCAAAATTTCAGAGTTTAGAAAGTTGTAATTTTTTAGGAAAAAGTCAAAATTTCAGAGTTTAGAAAGTCATAAATTTTGGAGAATAACTCAGAATATCAGCATTTAAAAAGTCTACAATTTATAAGGGAAAAAGTCAAAATTTCAGAGTATAGAGAGTCGTAAATTTTTTAGGAAAAACTGAAAATTTCAGAGTTTAGAAAGTCGTAACTTTTATGAGGAAAAAGTCAAAATTTCAGAGTTTAGAAAGTCGTAACTTTATGAGGAAAAACTCAAAATTTCAGAGTTTAGAAAGTTGTAAATTTTTTAGGAAAAACTGAAAATTTCAGAGTTAAGAAAGTCGTAACTTTATGAGGAAAAATTCAACATTTCAGAGTATAGAGAGTCATAAATTTTTCAGGAAAAAGTCAAAATTTCAGAGTTTAGAAAGTTGTAATTTTTTGGGAAAAAGTCAAAATTTCAGAGTTTAGAAAGTCATAAATTTTTGAGGAAAAAGTCAAAATTTCAGGGTTTAGAATGTTTGTAAATTTTTTAGGAAAAACTGAAAGTTTCAGAGTTTAGAAAGTTGTAACTTTATGAGGAAAAAGTCAAAATTTCTGAGTTTAGAAAGCTGTTAATTTTTGAGGAAAAGTCAAAATTTCCAGAGTTCAGAGAGTTGTAAATTTAGGAGGAAAAAGTCAAAATTTCAGAGTATAGAAATCTGAAATTGTGAGGAAAAACTCAAAATTTTAGAGTTTAGAAAGTCTGAAATTTATAAGAAAAACCTTAAAATATCTAGGTTTAAAAAGTCTCAAATTTAGGCATTAAAATAAAAAATCAAGCTTTTTAAATTGTAAATTTACAGCATTGCAAGGTAAAAAATTAAAAAACAAACTGGAAACAGTGGCTGGATTTTCAACATTTAGATTTTGTTATCTCAAAAATATAAAGTTTTGGTTCATGTACATTTACAAGTCAAAACAATAAGTGAAAATCTTCTGGATTAATGAGTTTTTAAACTTGAGAGGTTTTTTTTTTCCTTAAAAAATGAGCAGATCCTTTCTATTATCATTTTTTTCTACAGTGACCCAGATACGCCGTCTCTGTTATGGAGAGTTTTTACATTTGTAGGTGTTTTGTCAAAAATAAGTGTGTGCAGGCCTGTTCTGTTACTTTTCAATAACCTTTTCTCTGAGTTCCTTGCAGTGTTCTTTTATTGTTGTGGTGTAATGGTAGCCAAGAATACTGTCGAATTAGGTCAGTCATTTTAAAGAAGGTAAATATTTATGTCTTCTCTTATTTTATTTTACATTTTAGCCAAGTTCTATAAACCATGGTTGATTGATGAAATCAGTAAAAGGGTAAAGGGGGTGAATATTTTCATCGGCTCTGTAGAAGAGAGGAGAGGACGTAAACTCTGACATTTTTCCCCATGAAAACACAGACTGAAGTTCAGCGGTAAGGTTAGACGCTGTGTTTTATGGCTGTGTAGGAGGAGCCCATTGTCTCCTAAAATGGTGTTTGAATGGTCCCTGGGTGACCGTGGCTCACACACAAAACACTGAGCCTGTGGGAGAGGGAGGGAAGACAGACGATGTATGGATGAGCGATTTTACATGCGTGTTGGAACTGGCAGAAAGAAGCGGATTTAATGTTGTTGAAGGTTAAAATCATCCCTCATGTGTACATTCAGTCAGAAAACAGTAAAATAGGACTGCTTTGGCGCCACACTGCTTACATCACTTCCTACAAATGCACATCTTTATATTTACAGGGAACACATGAGGCCAGCCTATAATTCTAGCACTGTATGGTTAAGACAGGCTGCAAAATAAAAGGCGAATGTTTACATCGCTGAGTGCAGGAGGTGCTGCAGCCTCCGTCCAGAGGCGGGATGCCTGAGTTGTGAAATCACTCGGCAGAGTGGAAAGTATTCTGTTAAAGTGCTTTAAGACAATCCAGTAAATGACAGAGAAAAATCCTGCAGGGCCTTCGATCTGTTTAATAAACACTCACAGAATAGATGTTGCAAGGCTGGGATCAAAGTGTTTGCGTGTGTTGCATCACATGCAACGCCTCGCCTCGCTCCCTGAGGACGCCGGACCGAACGAAGGGTCAAGAATTTGCCTCTTAATAATTCAAAACAAGGAATGCCAGTTGGAATAGCTCTCCTCAATATGTAATCCGGCACTTACTTCATAAAAAGCTGCAGTGAAATATGAACTGACAACATGCAGAGTGCTTTCTATGATTTCTGATGCCATCATTCACCTCTGTGGAGTCTATTTTTAGCTCCTAGAAAGCATGTTTGTATGTCACTGAGCCTGAGTCTGTCAAAGATGATCATTCTTAGAAAGATACAGAACATCTGTGATCCATTCCCAGAATGCACTTTGATTAATGCTGTAATCAGTACAAGGGGATTGAGCTGAGCAAGATCTCCGCCTCTGGCATCAAACCTGAAAATATCAAATATGCTGTAAGTAAAGAGAATTTCTGCAACTAGCCAGAACCGTTTATTTACGACATTTCCTCCTGACTGTAACAGGAAACAGTTCCGCCTGTTCTTACACCACAGCTCCACATTCTGCTTATTCACTGCTACTTTGTCTGCCACCCTGTGGTCACAAGAGGGAACTGCACTGATCAGTGTACATTCAACACTAAGACGCTTTGAGCCATGCAAACGGAAACTCAACCAGAGACAACTTTATTAGAGCCTGAGCACCGACCAAGGGTCGACAAGGACTCTATTGGATTTCGTTTGTTCAAAGAATTCAGGCAATTCAAGGCCCATTTTCAGGGCCTCAGTATATGTAAAAAGTCCAGTTTTTTCCTCAAAAGTTGTCCCCCACAAGAAATAACCATCTGATAGGGCCATGGGTAATACCTACGTGCACAAAAATTGGTACACATATGTATCATGATGAGATGAAAAAAAAACTCTGTTATGACCATCCTCTTAAATGTACAGGAACCGAACTACAGACGCCAAAAGGTCAAAATTTGGCATTTTTTGGCGTTTTTCACTGGCGGACATTTTACGCATTTGAACGAACCCATCCGAGGGCTTTAATCTGATTGACTCCAGAATTTTTTTACTCAAAGTAGACAACCTTGAGACCCAAAGCTGTGCTCTTGGTGAGTTTTTACCATAGAGCAGCGACATTATTGGAGCACAAACTTAAACTTTTAAAGGCTTCTATTTTGAAAGTCCACATTAGATTGCCTTGTTACTGCACCAGATATATTGTGGGGTTTCCAACTATCCCTCTAAGGTGGAATGAGTCTGTGGTCACCAGGAGTTTCTTAATTATTTCAACTGAAAGTTGGCAAGTAACTCACTGCATGAGTTTGCTTACACCCCACGATAACAACACAGGGGCCGATGGCCCACACCCTGACGTGCGCCCTTCAGTGCTGCTTGCAGCCCTAGTTTATGATTGAAACTGACTGATTTATTCTTGTCACTTGATACAGAAGGAAAAACAGATGAATTTGACCTAACAACAGTAGAAAACAACATACTCATGCATGGCTTCATCAAAGTTAAAAAGTTTCTAATTGACCTTGAAAATTTTGGACTTATTTTTGAACGGTTAAGGAAATATACTTGGAAAACTTTCATGGCTTGTTTGGGAATATGCTCAGAGATGGCTTTAATTCTTGACTTCTTTTTAATTCTAGGAAAAGTTTGAGAATTTGGTCAGAAATGTTGTGGGATTTACTTAGACATTCTCTTTGCATTTCTGGGGAATGAGCTAGAATTTTCCTTAAAAATTCACAGGACAAGTTTTTTTTTTTTTTCTTTTTTTTTTAATAATCATTTTAATTTTTAAGTTATTTGTTAATTGAACAGTTAAGGAAATATACTTGGAAATTATCATGGCTTGTCTGGGAATGTGCTTGGAAATTTTTGCTTCAGACTTTTTTCTGTAAATTATTGGAAAAGTTTTAGAATTAGCTTAAACATTTTTGGAATCATCGTGGAACAGTGTGGTAAATTCACTTAGAATTTTTTGCTTTGGATTTTATTTTCTTTTAGTGAAAATTCTGGGAAAAGTTCAGGAATTTGTTCAGAAATTTGGAGGGGGTTTCTTAGACATTTTCATGACATTTTATGGGAATGTGCTTTTTTAAAAGAATTCCCTTTGAAAAGTTTGGGACGTAGCTTGAAAATTTTGTAATTTTCTCAGAATCATTTGGCAGTTTACTTGGACATTTTCATGGCTGGACTTTTATATATATATATGTATATATATATATATATATATATATATATATTTTTTTTTTTTTTTTTTTTTTTTTTTTCATTTTATGGCATTTGTGGAAATTTGCTTTAAAGCGTTCCGAATTTGCTCTGAAATCTTCAGGAATATTCATGTATATTTTTGGATTTTATTTTTTTTTTAATTTAAATGCTTTTCTATATTTTCTGTCTGCTATATATTTTAGAACATTTTGGAATTTCCCCGTATTGTTTTGGTAATTTCTCTTAAACTTCAGGAAGTTTTTTATTATCTTTATTTTGGGAATCTTAATGATTTTTGAAGACATCTTACAAAGACATTTTGTTCATGTTTGGCCTCATTAAATCCTTGCAGTCCCCCTTCAGAAGATCAGAGTGTGGATTTATGATTTCATAGTTGTCATTTCTCACATCATCTTATTGTGAAAACTTCTTCCTGTTCAGAAAAGAACAGGGTTTTAGATCGATCCAGTCTTACTTATCCCAAATAAGTTTGGGAAAGTAAAAAAACATTCCAAACAGAATGAATCATACTGTATGAACAACAATTACCATCCTAATGTGCTTAATCCACAGGTGGACCATTTTGAAAGCATTACACACCTACTTTAAGTATTTAAAGTTTCTCAGTCCAAGCTTATCATCCTGCACATTTTAAAATAATGCTGAAATATTTGGAGGCACAGCCTCGTCTGAGTGTTGGCCTGACTTATGACTCTCAAGGCCTGGATTTAATAGCATCTCAAAATAATTTATTCCTGCAGATTCTTCACTTTTATGGATTTCTCTGCCAGAAATTTCAGGGGAGTTAACAGGTCAGCGCAGAGAAAATGCAGGGAGGTACTGTGAAGCTAATAAAATGTTTCAATAATCCTGTATTATATGTGTTTGAGCCAGTTTTAGCGGTTACCTCATCATGAAAAGCTGATAAAAATCTATAAATTAGAACAAAAAAAATCCCAAATATGTGAGAACTGAGGGCTGAATCATGACTGGATCTCATGTTTTCATGCTTATTAGCTTGTTGTCAAAGTGTTTTATCGCTCTTTCTTTCACACGATGAGCTTTGACCCCTTTTTCACAGGATGGCCTGTGGTAAAAAACTGGGCACACATAAACAAATTTACAGCAGGAGCAGCACAAAGCAGCTCCGGGGGATGACCTCACAACTGGGGAATGTGAGTGTGAGAGTCGATGTGTGATCACGTACGGGGTAAATACAGGAGACGCAAACAAATATTTAAAAATTCGCTTTCTAAGGGTGTACGATGCAATTTCCCCCTAGAGTAGAGATGTTTTTAGACAATCTGATCACTCAGCGTGCTCCAAAAACAAAACACACGTAGTGACGACAGCGTGGGTCTGGATTCAATCTGGGCGCTTCCATCAACAGGCTGAGCCATTTGTCCTAAATCTCCATACTGTCCTGAGGGCCAATAGACAGAGAGGAGTGAGGCGGGGATGTAAGGAAGGAATTTTGGGTTGCAGCCCAGCGTTTCTATATGGCTTTCATCTCCATACCACCTCCATTAGAGCATGCTTAAAGCTGCTGGCAGGTCACGACTGCTCTGCTGTGGAAACGCTTCGCCCTGACCTCAGGGCTACCACGGAACGCTGAAGATTGAAAAATAGCAGGAGGGGACATTTAAAAAGGGGAGATTTCTACATGCAATATGAAACAAGCACAACAAGCATGAGGAAGATGAGTGGTTGACAAGTGCCATTGTGCTTCCTCATTATTCCATTTTCTGCCATAAAATCCATTGTTATGATTGAATAACTTTAGTGATGATAGATTAAGCCAAGCATTAAAAGTAGCTGGGATCAGCTGATCCCAATTGTAGCCTCAGCGCTCCCACAGCCAATCACAGCTCTTTCTCTCAACACAGCGGCATGCTTAAATACTTCCTACTAATCCCTGCTTGTATTAATGCTGATGCACCACACCACCGCTGCTGGCAAAGCTGAACCTCCTCCACCCAAGCTACCTCCTTTATAGCATAAAGCTTGTTGCACCATCAAAAATTAAGAAGATAAAGGCGATTAAAAGAGAAACACAGAGGAATGAATACAACAAGAGATTAAAACAATAACAGTAAAATGTGGTAAAGGTGAAAATAAAGATAAAATAAGTTCTATAAAAATAAAGTCAAACATGCTTTTAATTGAAACAGTGATGTAGTATTAACAATATAAATCTTTTGGGGGAAGTGCCCAAGTGATCATGAATGAGCCTGTGCAACAAAACAGCTCTGTTATGTTAGCCGCTAGAGCTAGCTCCTGTTTGAGTGCCAGTTTCCTTTCCTCTTTGCTTTGCCGTTATTTAATCCACATTAAAAAAGCCAAACTGTTCCCAAGTTAAGAGCTGTTTAGGAGACAAACAGTCAGCCCTACTGAGCAATGAAATGAATTCAGGTAAACAGGGAATCAAAGCAAGTAAAAGAGGAAATGGAATATTCTACAAGGAAGGTAAAAATCTGTGAGCAAGTAAAACCAAATAGGATGACTGAACTTCAAAAGAGGCAACTGATTCTGCACACCGTATCTTCTCAGGTGGGTTATTCCAAAGTTGAAGAGTCCTGATGGAAAATGCTAGATCACCTTTAGTTAAAGTCTCAACTTTGGAATGACTAGGGGCCCCCACCCCATCACCCTTAGTTTAAGCTTCGACTTTTGAATGACCAGGGGCCCCTACCCCATCGCCTTTAGTTTACATCTCAACTATGGAATGACCAGGGGGCCCCTACCCCATCACCTTTAGTTTAAGCCTCAACTATGGAATGACCAGGGGGTCCCACTTGATCACCTTTAGTTTAAGCCTCGACTTTGGAATGACCAGGGGCCCCCACCCAATCAACTTTAGTTTAAGCCTCAACTTTTGAATGACCAGGGGGCCCCACCTGATCACCTTTAGTTTTAAGCCTCAACTATGGAATGACCAGAGGCCCCTACCCCATCACCTTTAGTTTAAGCCTCAACTATGGAATGACCAGGGGGTCCCACTTGATCACCTTTAGTTTAAGCCTCAACTTTGGAATGACCAGGGGGCCCCTTCCCCATCACCTTCTGTTTGAAGCCTCGACTTTTGAATGACCAGGGGGCCCCACCTTTAGTTTAAGCTTCAAATTTGGAATGACCAAGGGGTCCCCACCCAAGGATCTAAGACTGGCTCATAGGGAGTTAAAAGTTTGGATATATAGCTTGGAGCCAGACCTTACCTGCTTTAAAGCAAATCAATTCTAATGGAAACTAATGAGAAGCTAATGTAGAGAAGATAAAATTTGCAGAGAGAGGGACTTTGGTTTAAACCAAACCTTTTGCAGCTGAAAGCAGATCATTGGCCACCTTGAAGAGGGCCATCTCAGTGCTGTGACCTGCTCTAAAACCAGACTGAAGTCCTCTCTGAATGATGAACTGGAGCTGCAGCTAAATATCTAGTAGTGAAATGTGACTGTGTGGAGAAATCTGTCCATGACACGTTGCATATCAGCGCTCGTTTCTGCTGCTCTTTCCTCATCTTTTCCATTCTTGTAGCTGTTGTTTTGTTGTGGTTTTTGGCTTTTACTCTGGCTCTACAAACACCATCAACTCACTGAAGCCGCCTCCTTTCTGAAAATTTAATGTGAGGATATATTTCCAGATTATTCTTCCCTGCTCTGGTATCATCCCAGCATGTGCTGATGATGTGATGTGTGATGCAATGATGTGATCTGACACTTCCTGTTGTCCATCTGAGGATTTCTCCTTGAGTTTTAAGCCCATGTGGTTCAACATTGAACCCTGTGATCCACGTGTTATTGTCATCTTTCAAAGTACTTCCAGACATCACTTTTCCCGCTCGCGGCTCAAAGTCTGGAGAACAGACGGTTCTGTTTGTTATGTGCCTTCTGATTTATGTCCTTTGAGAGTTACCATAGCTGTTGTAAATCTGTTCTTGTTGATGTAATCTGGCTTGATACGCAGAAATAAGTCAAAGTCGTGGATGGAGACGTACCTCAGTGTACCTGTTAGTATGTTCTTACAGGGTATATTCAAGTAGGGGAACCCAGAAAGTTGAGTAGAGTCACCTTTGGCTGCAATCACAGCACTGCGTGTAATTTTACCCTCTACCTTTACAAGCCTTCCAGGGTTGGATGCCAAGAAGCATCCCCAGGGATGATGCTGCCACCACTATGCTCCACAGTGGGAATAGTGTGTTTGTGGTGATGTGCAGTGTTTGGTATCTGCAAAACATACTGTCCGATAAACCTTTTTGTCTGAGTTGCCGGAGTGTTCTTTTGTCTTCATGGTGTAATGGTAGCCAGGAATACTAATTAATTTTTCAGTCACTTCAAAAGGGGGGAAAATTTATACATCACTTATTTTACCTTACATATTTTATTTAATGACATTACTTTCTAGAAATCTGTGTCCCCCTCCTGTAAAATTCCAGGAGTTAATTTAGCTAAACCAGGCACTTTAGAAAGTCAAATACAGATGCTGGTGCTTATTAAAAGTAGAGTTTAAATGAGGATAAAGAACATGATGCACACAAGACAAATGTGGAACAGCATGTGTTTCTCAATGTGTGCACATGTCAGCATGCATACCACACCGAGCCCGTGAGTTTTCATCACCCGACCCTGAATGACGTCATCCCAAAGAAAGGAAAGAAATCCACTTTTGTCATAGCAGTCAGCCTCATCTCTGTGTATGTTTATCTGTCTGTCTGTCCGTCTGCTTGTGTTTTAGTGTGCTGAGGTGACCTTCAACCTTCTAAACATCCATCCATTTCCCTGCCAGCTGCTCTGGTCAGCTTGTTTGAAGGACTGGTTGGTTGGCAGTTTTGTCCCCGAGAATCCCGGTGTAAAGCTGGGTGGAGTTTTTACTCAGACCAATATGTCTACATGCTGACCTCTTCGACCTCCATCCATCCAGGATTCTGAGGCATTCCAAGGCCAGATGAGTCCTTCTGGCAAGTCTTGGATCTACCCTGACTTGCTGGAAGACCTCCAACCTGGAGGCATCCTGATCAACCGCCTGATCTGTTTATTTTCAATTGGAAGGAGCATGGTTTCTACTCCAATACAGCTCTGGATGTTTGAGCTCCTTCCCCAATGTCTGCTCCTACTTTTACTTCTACCCCTACTTGTTATGGGACGACCTTTCAAGTTCCGGATATACAGAGAACAATGTTATTGAATATTTCTACAAGGAGCAGTTTTTTAAGCTTTTGAGCATCGAAACATCTTTGAATTAATATATTAGATGGTGCATGGGTGGCATGATGTTCAACCCTCATTTACGAGAAACTACTACATATCTTTTGACGTTCGAGCAGCCATCTTGCTAAATATTCGCAAGAAAGATTTCCCAAACTCTTGGTTTGAAGTAGGCCTCTCTATTTGAAGGGCTCGCACTTTACATCATCCCCTGTTCCAACAAGAATCAGGACACCTTACCCCTGCAAAAGATACAATAGTACATTGAATGTTTCTCAGGTGATTGTAGTATAAAGACACCTGTGTCTGGAATGACCTCCAAACTCTAGTTCATCCTTGAACCACAATGTGTATTTGCGCAATAATAGAAGAAATTTCCCAAAATAAACTTGAGATATTGTGTTCACAACAAGGCAGAAACATAAGGCCCAATTGCCTTCACCTTAGATTTATGAACACTAAAATCTTTGTGGACATTTTTGCAGAAGTAGAAAAAAAATCTCAAAACCTTCTTGAAATATGATGCTCACAAGCAAAGGATGAACACGAGGCCCTCTGCCCTTTAATTTTAACCTATGACCTCCAAGTTCCTCCAGTTTTTCCTTGAAAATTTGTGCCGGACGGAAGTTAAACAACCTGGATTGTAAAGTCCCCCGACACAGCTGTCACCATAAATACAACTGTTAAACAATGCTGCGGGACTTTCCAGGCCTTTTGGAGGTCTTGGACAGTTGCCTGCTTTGCACTGTTGTTAATACAGCCTTAGTCGATCTCGATCACCCCATCACTTTTAGTTAAAGCCTCAACTTTGGAAATGACTCGGGGGCCCCACCAATCACCTTTAGTTTTAAACCTTGGCTTTGGAATAAAAAGGAGGCCCTACCCCATTACCTTCAGTTTAAGCCTTGACTTTGGAATGACCAAGGGGGGCCCTACCTGTCACCTTCAGTTTAAGCCTCGACTTTTAAATGACCAGGGGGCCCCCCCCGATCACCTTTAGTTTTAAGCCTTGACTTTGGAATGACCAGGGGGCCCCACCCGATCTCCTTGAGTTTTAAGCTTCAACTTTGTAATGACCAGGGGGCACTATTGTCAATGCAGCCTTGGGCAACATTTTTGACTTGGCATTGATAAGTTTTCGCTCTCAGCGAAAAAAAAACAGATCTCAAACATCAGCGTCACAGCTGTCGTAGTCATCCTCACATAGTCAGCCTGCGTGTTAGTGTAAGTGTGCAGAGAGAGATGCTATCCTCCAGCTGTGGGAGGCTAAGCCAATATACTCACGTCACATCACTCAGTGGACGTTTTATTCTATTATTCAAGCTGCTCCAAGCCTTCACTCAGACGTCTCTGGAGATTTGCTCCGCAGAGAGAGACTCCTCAACGGCTGTTCCTTTAGTTTATACAAGATTCGGGATCAGTTTTCCACGGCAGGCAGAACTATTAGCAACAAAAGCGAGGGCAAAGTGTGATGCAGGTATGGAAATAGGTTTCTTCAGTGCTGCCATATCTAATTAAAGAGAAATGTCTGAATTCAGAAAGAAAAGCTTGCCCCTTTCTCTTCATTTACCTGTTGTATTTTACCTCCTGTAACTTTATTTCTTTCTGCTGTTATCATACAAAATATCAAACTCAGATCTGGAGTTTTATTTTGAAAGAATTTCTTTAAAAATTCCAGGAAAAATTCATGCAAAATCTAACACCTTGAGCATGCTGTTCTCACATAACTCTCCCTGTCTCCCATGCTCATACTGACGCTTTTTCTTTGCTGCTATGCAACAACAAGAAACTATTTTTTCAGCTTTCCTGTTGCCAGTGAATGCATCACAGATAATGAAAATTAAAACAACAATTAGAGATTTCATGCACTATAAGACGACATAAGTGCACCCTCATATATGCTGACACATGCACATGTTATCAGAGAATTGCACACCTCCTTGTTTTTGTGCTATCCGACACAGCTGGTGAGCCGAGACGCCATGGCAACTGTTGTGGCAGAAAACATTAAAGAAGCGTGGGAGGTGGAGGACACCGCCTGTTGTGGTGTATGCACTAAGGTGGAGGAGAGAAGAAGCCTTTATTGAAAAGACAAACGAGACGCTCAGGGCCACTACAGGGACGAACACATGCTGATGGCAGGCATGCATTTGCATGAGAAAGAATAATACCCACTCTAATAGTCCAATCAAAACAACAAAATCAGCATATTCTTTACAGATGATGACAGTTCCTTCATATTTCTATGAAAACAACAACATGACCCTCCATTCTCTACTGGATTAAGGTCTGGGCTTTGATTCGGCCACTCCAGAACACTGACCGTGTTGTCTTTACACCATATCTGTACACTTCAGGTCATTGTCTTGCAGGAAAATAAACCCTCTCTGAAGTCGTAGTTCTCCTGCAAATTGAATACGGTTGTCCTCCAGGATTTTCCTACATTGTGCCACATTCTTTTAACCCTCTACCTGCGCAAGCCTTTCAGGACAGGCAGGAGAAGCATCCCCACAGCATGATGCTGCCACCACCAGCGGGGATGGTGTGTTTGGCGTCTTGTCTGATGGCCAAAAAGCTCCATTCTGGTCTCATCAGACCAAAGAACCTTCTCCCTCTTGACCATGGAGTCTCCCACATGCCTTCTGGTGAACTCTAGTCCAGATTGAATCTGAGTTTTCTTCAACAGTGGCTTTCTCTTTGCCGCTCTCCCATCAAGCTTTGACTGGTGAAGAGGTGTTGTCTGCAGAGTCTCTCCACGGCCCCCTTTTCTCTAAGGCCCCATCCACATGGAGATGAATTCAGGAGTAAATGCAAAAGTTTTTTGTTGTATCGCCATTTCATCCACATGGAAACGGCATTTTGGGTGACTGTACACAATACTTTTTGAAAACGGGTCCCAGAGTGCATAAACAGCTACTGTTTCACCTCCGTGTGGACGGCTAACCGCATCTTTCTTGAAACAATTACGTCACACATAGCGTAGCTCTCTTAAGATGCTTTCGCAGGTCTGGCCAACACAACAATGGCCGATTACAGGGTTTTGTTCGTGCTGCAGAAGCTACTGAGCTTGTTATGGCTTTTACAGCAAAATCTGATTCTGCTTTACCACCACCGCAAAACGCACACACCATATGTTCTTAAATCCAACGCGGAGAACAACCAGAAGGGCAACTAGAAGAAAGTTTGCATCAATTTTGTGATCTTCTTCTCTCTCTTCTGATGCATTTCTGTGGCAGCAGTACAGCGCCATGTACAGGCTTGGCATATGCACTACAGCATTTTCAGTCATTTCAGTGGTTCCGTCTTTACCAAAAACTTTTTCAAAACGAAACGGCAATATATCCTTTTCATCTCTGTGCAGACAGGGCCTAAAGATGATCGGGTGGGGCCTCCTGGTAATTCCAAAGTTAAAGCTTAAACTGAAGGTGATCAGGCGGGGCCCCTGGTCATTCCAAAGTCAATTTTTGAAACTAAAGGTGATCTATGGGGCCCCCTGGTCATTCCAAAGTTGAGTCTTAAACTAAAGGCAATCGGGTGGGGGGCCCCCTGGTCATTCAAAAGTTGAGGCTTAAACTGAGGGTGATTGGGTAGGGGTCCCCTAGTCATTCTAAAGTCAAGGCTTAAAACTAAAGGTGATCCGTGGGGCCCCCCGGTCATTCAGAAGTTGAGGCTTGAAACTGAAGGTGATCAGGTGGGGACCCCCTGGTGGTTCCAAAGTCGAAGCTTAAACTAAAGATGATCAGGTAGGGGCCCCCTTCGTCTTTATGGAAAACTTTTTCAAAACAAAACGGCAATATATCATTTTCGTCTCCGTGTGGATGGGCCTTAAGTTGCTTGGTGTGTTCTTTTGTCCTCGTGGTGTAATGGTGGCAAGGAATTTTTAATGTGTCTGAAAAGGTTAGACAAGGAGATAGAGATACTATGGTCGTTTCTTCCTTCATCGTCTTTGTGGCCTAGTTTAAGCTAAGCATTCTTCCCATACAGCTGCATCCAGAGAAAAACAGTATAGTTGAACTAGTTGTCACTTTTCAGCTTGGACTGATAACAGCTTAATCAAACAGTTATATTGACACTTTCTGGTCATTTTTCTTGCTTTAAGTCCAATGATTCTTAATAAATCAAGATTGAAGTCAGGAAAATTATCCTAAGATTCTCAACAGGGACTGCGCGGTGTACAAAGGACGACAGCCAATCCAATTACCTTCTTGCATGTAAATGAGTTTGCCGAGTATCGCAGAGGCTTTGTCTAATCACATTTTTCTATGGAAATGAGGAACAAATGAATTCACACAGGCACTGTAACACAGACAAGGACATGCAAATTAAATGGAAGCAAAGGGCTGAGTACAAGCAGCCCAGTCTCGACTGCTAATTTATTCCTTATTGCCTTATTATCCCGATTGTTTTCAATGTTAATAGGCTCAATCTGGCCGCTATTTCACTTTAATAGAATGCAAATCAACCTGGTGGGGATTTTCAGGTGTCAGGTGCAGAAAGTGTGATCAAATTTGAAAAATATCCAAAAGGAAGTGTACAGTCTGAGCTTTTGAATAAGAGGTATAACATCCCCTAGCCCGAACCCTGACCTACCTCAGCAGAGGTCAAGCTAGTTGGTGCTAGTGACTGCAGTATAAAGACACCTGTATCTGGAAGGTCTAGTCCCTGATCGATCAGTATCCCTGGCTACCATTACACCATGAAGACAAAAGAATACCTCAAGCAACTCAGACAAAAGGTTAATGAAAAGTAGAAGTCAGGGGATTGATACAACCTGAGTGAGCGTGGAGGAAGAAGACTAGTCAGAGAGGCCACCAAGACACCTGACTACTCTGAAGTAACCGCTGTTCATGTAAGTATACATACCTACATGTGTTTCTGCCTTCTCTGAGGTGCAGGTAAACCTCGTTGAGCGTGTTTGCATAGCTGTGTACACACTCTATGAATGTGTGATCACCTCACCTCAAACATATCAGACCTTTATCAAAGACCAACCGAGCGTCCTGGTTTTTCCTTGGCTCAGGGTCTAAATATTTAGTCTGCAGGATAAACACGGCAGCCTTCGAGGAATGCTCTGTTCACAAACGACTGCGACGAATGCTTTCATCCTCAGCGATAATCTGGGGAACAGACACAACTGTTGATTCGCCCGAGAATGCAGCACATGGAGGGATGAAGTGATGCTGCATGACTGAATCAGAGGTTTCAGTTTAGAGGAAATCCTTTAGTTATCTGTCTTTATCAGAAATACTTGAGATTCAAGAAGCATCCAGATATCCTCACGATCATTATTGCATGGGTTAGAGAACACTGGTCGAAGTGTCTAGAACAGTGATACTCAGCATGTGGCTCTTCAGTGTTTGTTTGTGGCTCTTTAGTGACTTAATTTTAAATATTACTCCCCCAGAGAATCTTGAAAAAGGGAAACCTTTTGCCCGATTTTACCGTTTTTTGCCATTTTTTTACCCATTTCAGCTACCTTTTGTCATTAAATACCACTTTTTGTCCTACTTTTTGCCCATTTTTGCTACTTCTTTTTGCCACTTTTTCCTCATTTTTTGTCACTTTTTTCCAAATTTTACCCTTTTACACCATTTTTTTTGCCACTTTTCACCCATTTTAAGCAACCTTTTGCCATTAAATACCAGTAGTTGTCAGTTTTTTCCCTGTTTTTGCCTTTTCTTTTTGGCATTTTCCCCCATTTTTGCTCTTTTCACCATATTTTGCCCATTTAAGCGTCCTCTTGTCATTAAATACCACTTTTTGTCCTACTTTTTCCCCATTTTTTACCACTTTTTTCCAAATTTTGCCCTTTTCACCATTTTTTTTGCCACTTTTCACCCATTTTAAGCTGCCTTTTGCGATTAAATACTACTAGTTGTCTTTTTTTCCCACATTTTTGCCTTTTCTTTTGGCATTTTTTCCCATTTGTACCCTTTTTCACCATTTTTTGCCATTTTTTACCCATTTTAAGCTACCTTTTGCCATTAAATACTACTAGTTGTTCATTTTTTACCACTTTTGGACCTTTTTTGCCACCTGTAACTCACCCATGTTTCTACTTTCTGACTCTATTTCCACTTTTTCATCCAATTTTTGCCCCTTTTCACCCATTTTTGTTGCTTTTGTGACCATTTTATCCACATTTAACTTATTTTTATTGCTACTTCAAGCTGTTCTGCCACTTTTCACCACTTAGGTTGTTGCTCTTTTAAAGGTAGTTTTAAACAATTTGGCTCTTTGGTTGGGTAGGGTTGAGTAACACTGGTCCACAATATACCGCCATAGTCAAGAGATGCTTTAGGCATCAATATGTAAAGTTATAGCTCAGTATTTTAGAAATGGAGCTGTGTGCCCTTGCCCTCTACCCACACCCAGACCTGATTACTTCCAGACCTCTTGGATCCAGAAGTCGCTTTCATAGAACCTGTCTGATAAAGTGAAGTAGGCTGAAAGATCTCCAACACATCATGGCACCATCAAAAGGAATCAAATTCACTAACATCTATCAGTCTGGACAGGACTACAAAGACCAGTGAATCACAGTGAGAGTCATTACCCACAAATGGGGAAAACTTGGAACAGTGGTGAATCTTCCAGAAGTGGCCAGCCTACCAAAAGGACTCCAAAAAGGGCAAGGACGACTAATCCAGGAGGTCCCAGAAGACCCCAGACATCTAAAGACCTGCAGGCCTCACTTGACTCACTTGAAGGTCAGAGTTCATGATTTAACAATCAGAAAGAGACCGAGCAAAAAAGGGGAGAGCTTTCTGGGACTCAGCCAAACTAGAGGTCAGCAAAATCATGGTCCATTGTGAAGTTCATCTGTAATATCCATATTATATATTTTTACGTGAATAATCACTCTAATCAAAGCAACAATCTTTTTAAAAATGTAAATCCCTTCGCATAAAAATAGACTTAAAACGGGTTAAAAATGGCAAAATTCGCTTAAATGGTGGTGAAATTAGATTTAAAAGTAGCAAAGTGGCAAAAATAGGCTTAGAAAAGTGGTGAAAATGGTGGCAATATTGGCTTAAAAGGGGAAAAAATGGGCAGATAGGATGGTAAAATAGATTTTAAAGTGACAAAAATGGGTGGAAAAGGAGGTGAAATGGGATTAAATGGAAAAAATGGGTTCACTGAGGCAGAAAAAGTAGGGAGCAAGTGGCAGAAATGGATTAAACTGGCAAAAATGGGAATAAAAAATTGTGAATTTTGGTTTTAATAGGCAAAAATTGGTTGATATTGGCAATAATAGGCCAACAGAGGCAACAAAGTTTCAACAGTTGGTTTAGAAGTGGCAGAAATGGGCATAAAAAGTGCTGGAAAGGGTTCGCAGCGGCAATGTTGGCCTAAAAAGGAAAAATGGGCAGATAGGATGGTGAAATTGATTAAAAAGTGACAAAAAGGGGTGGAAAAAGGGGTGAAAGAGGATTACGTGGAAAAAAATGGGCTACCTGAGGCAGAAAAAGTAGGAAGCAAGTGACAGAAATGGATTAAAATGGCAAAAATGGAAATAACAAATTTTAAAACTGGGTCAAGATAAGCAAGAATTGGTTGATATTGGTATAATGGGCCAACAGAGGCAACAAAGTTGCAAGAATTGGTTTAGAAGTAGCAAAAATGGGTAAAAAGAGGCAAAAATGGTTCAGACAGATGTGACCCTGACCAGTTTATGATTTAAAATCAACAGTGCAGTGATGATCCATGCAAAGTCAGCATATGTTTTATATAAGGTGCATGGGTCTGATACATATCAAACTAATTTTTGTCTCTTTATCTGCACTTTCCATGCACAGTGCATGATTTTGTTCAGCACCTCTACCTCTCCTCAGCCAGGAAACTAGAGGCCAAGCTTTATTCTTTCTAAGAATTTAAAAATAACTAAAGGTCCACTCCAGGTGAGCTACAGGGGGCTTTTTGAGTTTGCTTTGCAGGCCTGATTTAATCCTACCTGATAGCTTTTATCCTGCAGGATTACTCTTGGCCCCGGGAACTGTGGCCCCAAGAAAATATCACCCAAACAGGAGACGGCAAAGCTTTTTTTTGGGAACTACTTCTAGCTGTGGATGAACGCACTCTGTTTTTAATTACCCAGACTGAACTGTCATGTGGTTAAACATGAGATCCACAAGACAGGCTCATGTCAGTGTGTAAGACTGTGTGTTTGAGGGGAAGCACAAGACGAGCAAGGAAACAAAGCAATGGATGGAAAGCATAAGGTGGGGGGTTGACGGATCCATCCCTTCTCTTTTTTCCGACTCTGGAATGCAGCTGGAATCCAAGCTGGACTCCCCCGATAGCTCCGCCCACACTCCCACCACCTCATATCATGCACACAGGCTGAGTTCACACCAGTTATTCCCACCGTTGGGTCACTGTAACCATGAAGTCAGAAAAAGCCTGTTTGAAAGTTTTCACCCCAGGAAGCTTTCACTGAAAACAGGAATCACTTCCTGTTAGAGATTATTCCTATACGAAACATCCTCAGTGCCAGGTAAGGTAAGGTGGATGTTAGAGGTTTCACGCTCACTATGGTGTTATGGTTGTTTTTGACCCCCATTATAATTTCCGCCACCGTACCTCATGTCACATTTTTCCATCGTTGAAAACTGTCACCAACTGCGTCACAGCCTTTGAGCGTATAAACTCCCTCTTGATGCTTACGTTTGAGGGATGCTTTCTTTGTTCTCACTCCTCCAGTCAGGGTCAGTGTGCTGTTTACATCACCGACCTGTTGCCACGGCAACAGACGGAGCCTCAGTCAGAGTCTGCAGAGCTGGATTCAGAAATCCTTGAGAGTAATATGAGAAACAAAGCCAAACAGGAAGAGGATTTGTGCTCTTATGTTGTTCAGATTGTCAGTTCTTTTACATGCATACACCTCTCTCTGGAGAAAACAGTCAAAGTTTTTGCTCATAAATGCTTAACTTAAGTATTTCTGCAACAATAAAAACTGTAAACAGGAAACAGCCTCACCTTCCTAATAGAGTTGCATGTTGTTTAGTGCTTTATAAATACTCCTCTTGATAGATTTTCCACTCTATAGTGCACATTTTGTACACGGAAAGTTAAAGCTTGAAATGCCATGATTAGATGCATGGAAATGTTGTAACCAAACTCGCTGAGGCAAAGAATATTTAAGTCCAGTTTTTATCTGTTTAAAATATTCACTGGATGTTGCTTCACATTCCCAGATCCTATAATAATAGTTGATCATTATTTCTCATATTGCCTCAGGGAGGAAGTGAGGAAGGAAAAGAGGGCGCACATGTGTCATTGATGGCGAGATCCTCCGTCCTAATGTTGCTTGTTTTACTTATGTTTAAAGACAATGCTTCAACTATAAATCACTGCGCACATCACTTCATAAACATCATTATTTTTAGACTCGCAGCATTTTGTTAAAGGTATGAATGAAGCACCTGGCTGTGGTTACATTTGAACACCAGGAAGGAGTTATAAAATTTGTTTCTTTTTACTGGCTGGCGGTAATACCATATACCCCAGTAAAATTTGTGGAATATAATATAATATGATATGATACTATAATATAGGGCAGTGGTTTTCAATCTTTTTAAGATAAGATAAAGCCAAAATTTCAAGGCACACCAAATAGGGCTGAATGATTTGTAAAATTATCCAATTGTGATTTTTCTCCCCCATATTGTGATTGCAATTTAATATACGAGTATTATTAGGTTTCTCATTTTATGTATTTTTCAAAAAACTTCAGGCAATAATTCATTATATATTATCACATGCATTCAGTGAGGAAAACTCATCATATTTAACCATTTTATTGCAAAATCGATATGGAGTTTAACTTGGCAGAGAAAAAATCTGCTTAAAAGATGCTCCCTGGGTTAGTCAAGCAGCATGCTTTGACTTAACAGGGAAGGCATATGGTATTAATATATATACATTTATGACAATGTACAATGAATTATTACATCAATAGTTGCATGAATCTGAATATGAGGGTGCAATCAGCTTTAAGCTATAAAGGAGAAGGCTGGGGTGGAGGAGGTGAAGCTTTATGCTATAAAGGAGGAGGCTGGGGTGGAGGAGGTGAAGCTTTATGCTATAAAGGAGGAGGCTGGGGTGGAGGAGCTGAAGCTTTTTGCTATAAAGGAGGAGGCTGGGGTGGAGGAGGTGAAGCTTTATGCTATAAAGGAGGAGGCTGGGGTGGAGGAGGTGAAGCTTTTTGCTATAAAGGAGGAGGCTGGGGTGGAGGAGCTGAAGCTTTTTGCTATAAAGGAGGAGGCTGGGGTGGAGGAGCTGAAGCTTTTTGCTATAAAGGAGGAGGCTGGGGTGGAGGAGGTGAAGCTTTATGCTATAAAGGAGGAGGCTGGGGTGGAGGAGGTGAAGCTTTATGCTATAAAGGAGGAGGCTGGGGTGGAGGAGCTGAAGCTTTTTGCTATAAAGGAGGAGGCTGGGGTGGAGGAGCTGAAGCTTTTTGCTATAAAGGAGGAGGCTGGGGTGGAGGAGGTGAAGCTTTATGCTATAAAGGAGGAGGCTGGGGTGGAGGAGGTGAAGCTTTAAGCTATAAAGGAGGAGGCTGGGGTAGAGGAGGTGAAGCTTTATGCTTTGAAGGAGGGGGCTGGGGTGGAGGAGGTGAAGCTTTATGCCATAAAGGAGGAGGCTGGGGTGGAGGAGCTGAAGCTTTATGCTATAAAGGAGGAGGCTGGGGTGGAGGAGGTGAAGCTTTATGCTATAAAGGAGGAGGCTGGGGTGGAGGAGGTGAAGATTTATGCCATAAAGGAGGAGGCTGGGGTGGAGGAGGTGAAGCTTTATGCTATAAAGGAGGAGGCTGGGGTGGAGGAGGTGAAGCTTTATGCTATAAAGGAGGAGGCTGGGGTGGAGGAGGTGAAGCTTTATGCTATAAAGGAGGAGGCTGGGGTGGAGGAGGTGAAGCTTTATGCTATAAAGGAGGAGGCTGGGGTGGAGGAGGTGATGCTTTATGCTATAAAGGAGGAGGCTGGGGTGGAGGAGGTGAAGCTTTATGCCATAAAGGAGGAGGCTGGGGTGGAGGAGGTGATGCTTTATGCTATAAAGGAGGAGGCTGGGGTGGAGGAGGTGAAGCTTTATGCTATAAAGGAGGAGGCTGGGGATGGAGGAGGTGATGCTTTATGCTATAAAGGAGGAGGCTGGGGTGGAGGAGGTGAAGCTTTATGCCATAAAGGAGGAGGCTGGGGTGGAGGAGCTGAAGCTTTGCCTGCAGCAGCATCAGCATGGTGCATCAGCGATGATGCTCGCAGGGATTAGTGAGAAGTATGTCATGTCAGTGGACTGCTGTGTTGACACTTGAATGATTGCATAATATTCATAAAATATCTGCTGCTGCAAAAAAAGAATGTATCAAATGGTATTTTTAAATGATCAAGGAACAATAATGAAGAGGGTACTCGTGAAATTTGTTGAGAAGTGTAAATATGTGTATATATGTTACTGGATCAGAGAGAATCAAGTTGGCAAATAAAAAAAAACATTTTCCCCTTTTTTTTTCACTTTTAGCATATATATCCCAGAGAAATAATGCATTTGAAGTCCAAAGATCTCCAGTAGGCCAAAGCACCCCATTGTGACATTACCCCTTTAAACTCATGCCACTAGAGGGTTATCAGGACCAAATAAGAGAGATTTTAATTTAAACAATATCCAGGTGAAATCCCCTCTTGTGCCGTTTGGGCCCAATTTGGCCCAATTTGGCACTATCTCTGCCATTTGAAAAATCACAGGTTTCAAACTTTTGTTACTCATATGCCATTATAGGTGGTCACTGCATCATGGAATTCTTTTTTTCCACTCAAATCACCCAGACCTTCATATAGTTACATTTCAAAGGAAATCTTACAAAGGAACTAAAGTTTGACACCAAGAGGAGCAGATTTATTGCCAATGGCACAAAAAACAACACAAAATAAAGTGCAGAAAACTAAAAGAAACAAATAGAAACTGCACAAACACGACTAGAATTTTCAGTAGAGGCTAAGCCTTCAAATGAAGCCATGTTTGTGTCTGTAGTATCAGGCACTGTCCCATAGGGGGCGGAAGTGTCTGGCTACATAGCACTATAGCCACTTTGATATGTGGTCATTGATTTGAGTCCTTTTTGAGTTGGATGTTGTGAAGGTAAAAGTGGTTTGTTTGGGCTTGTAGCTGAGCTTCTATTTAATTTGATGTGTAACATGACTGTTATTGTGCAAAAATAGAGTGCACAGAGCAAGTTTGTTCGTATCACCAAATTTGGTCCCGCTGGGGCGATTTAATCTAATTTGCGATTAATTGCCCAGCCCTAACACCAAAACCACATCTATGCAAAACAGCCTCTTACATGTTACAGTAAATCCAGGCAGGCCACAGTCATGTGCTGCTAAGATCAGCTGATCTCACATAAGCCCTCATCATACCGCCATATTTAATCTGCCCTTGCCTCTTTTTACAACCCTCTTCCACCCCAGCTCCTCCTTTATTCTGCCTCTGACTTTATCAGTGTCGTCCTTTTGTCAGGTGTGTGGTGTTCCTGCTTGATTCCTTCCATGTGGGCTCGTGGAAGCACATTCTAGTAGAGCCACATGAATGACAGCAATGGTTACCTAATCCCAGGGCACACCAAGACTTGGTGAAAAATCATGTATTGTTCAGGGATAAAGCCCAGCTAAAGTGTGAATGCTCTTACTGAGATGCTGGAGCTACATGCTGAAAGCAGGTGTGAGAAATCATACATGCATGTAACATATATATTCTTCCATAAGAAAGTGGAGTTTGTGTAATTTTTGAAAGCATTGTATTTCATGTCTGCCAGTGAGTCACATTAAAAGAATGTTATTTCCACTGCAGGGGGGACCATCTCTGCAATTACCATCACGATCAGTGTACATTTTATGCCTCCTATAATCAGATGAAATTGCAGCAGAGAAAAATCAAAGTTGTGTTTAAAGTTTGCTAAATGCTTTCACCATCTGCAAACGTTCTTTCATAAAACAAATTTTCACCACATTTGTGATCTCTTCGGGTTAAAACAGAGAGCTCTGTGACGGTATCGGCCTCTGAAATCAACTCTGGAAACCAAAATGTGTAGTCGCATACACAGGCATCCTTTAATCCAGAGTAGATTCCCATCTAAATCTTGTAAACACAGTCAATGAACCAAATCTAAACATGTATTTAGTGATGTCATGATTGCCTGGCATACTGGCTGCTCAGAGCCTCCTCCGTCTGCAGAATGGAAAGATTTAATAACTCCATAAAACCCAACGGCATGAAGACATGCAGGTAAACGTCCAAATGCACACACACAAACACACACACACCGTAAGACTGCGGTTAGTCATTTCAGAGCCTATTAAATCTCCATTAACACACAGCCTCCCTGCTAGCCCCGGCTAATCCAACCCAGGTGTGAGTGTTTTTACCCAAACTCTCCACTGCTACTCCACTCGTCTCTTTCTCTTTTAACATCTTTTCTTATCTCAGCCCAGACAAAAGACTCCACTTCCCACACTCCCCTTTAAACCTCAGCAACCCCAAACCTCCTCCAATTAGGTCAAATTATGGTAAATTGCAGCTCTCAGCGGGAAGCCAGACGGACACACCTCATTGTTAATCTTATTAGGCACTCTCATCTCTGAAGTTTGGAAAAACAGCCTGGTTTTTCTGCTCTTTATGTAAGGAGACTTTTTCTTTATGAACTGTCACCAGCCTCTCTCTTCTTCTTCTGTTTAATGTTGTGCTGCTGCTCCAGGGGGAAGGCATCACTTCCTGTTCTGCTGGAAATGTCTGACTAAGGACTTAGTCTAAAAAAACACACATAATAGTACATTGTTATTAAAGGTCTCATATTCTGTTTTAGTTAGTGTCAGTTACAGACAGAGAGCAGAGGAGAGAAAAGACCACGTCTCCTGGTCATTAAGTCCCGACCACCTTACCAATCACCTCAGTAAACAAAAGTTGAACGTGGTCTAACATAAATGCTTATAAATGACACAGCACCACGATCACGGATATTCAAGGATCTAAAGCAGGTGCACGCTGATTATGTCTGAAGCTGCTTTCACACTGCCTCTCTTTTCCGTGTCTGTTACACCTTCGTTCTGCAACGCCGTTCTGTATGAACTCGACCGTTCCGCAATGGGGGATCAATCTCGCCCCACCTCTGATCCGGATCGAGAGGTAGTATCAGAGCCGTAACCGACTTTTCCACAATAGATGTGAAAGGACGTCACGGCATTCTGCGAGTGTGCGCTGCTGTCTCCATAAACGGGAGATTGAAAAACCAGCACGGTTTAATCAAGCGGCATTTCACCGGAGAAAACAACAGCGGGATAAAACGAAGAATAATGTGGATTAACTGGAGAAACTGTGAGGTGAGCTGATCACACTCTGTACAGGAGAGGAGAGAGCAGACACATCTCTGCTCACAGCAGGGACTGAAAAGTTCCATGATGTGTTCAAGTGAGCTCGGTACTCTGAAGTTTCCGACCTCCGACGTAAATACGTGCACTGTGACACTGCTTAAAGTCGGACCTCCAACTCAGAAACAAGGAGGAAAAAGTCTGTTGGATCTAATCAATCAAAATGAATGTTCATGTTATTTTCCCGATATTTCATTTAGAAAATACAAAGTTTTGAACCGAGAAATCCAGAGTTTTGAGTTGCATTGAAAGCAGCAGCTCAGGCAGCAGCTGCCATCTGATTATGGGACACCAGGGTGTGTGTCTAAGCTCGGGCCTACACCTTTGTGTGAATTGCTTGTTGCAGAACAGAGGCGGGCATTCCTTTTTCCCTTTATTGCGGAATCTCTGTATAAAAACAGCTTGAGTCAGCTGTTTTTCTGTAAAAACAGGATGAGGATAAAAATGCTGAAAACTACTTCATAAAGCTGATTAAGCTGATAGACAACACATTGATTGGTCGGTGTGTGGGTGTGATTTCAGGCAACCAAGATCATCTTTGGTTTAGTACAGTAAATCAAACTGCTCTGCGACCCACTTTTGGGTCCTGACCCACCAGTTGAGAACCACTGATATAGAGAGGAGTTCAACATATAAACTCACATGCATTACTTTAGTTAAGCCTGAAGTGATTTGTCTCAGGCTTTGTTAACACAACAACGCATTCAGGTGAAAATGCAAAACTTTTGTTGCGTTTTGGTACACAAGAACACGGTTTTAGTGCCTGAAAATGGAGCACTTTGAAAACGGGCTCCAGAGTGAAAGTTTTTCAAAACGCCCCTGTGTCCATCTCCGGTAAACAGGGAAAGCGACACTTTCTGTGCACCCAGGCTGCAGTCAGTTGTCAAGCACTCTGAACCGAGCCGTGGCAGCCAGAGCCGAGCCGTCTGGTGTCGTTATCTCTGACTATCTCCGAAAAAAATGAAAGCTATGGAAGATCGGTCTTGTTATAACCCAGATGTCTGCTGAGAATAATACATTTTCCACAGACAAATTGTGCTGCCATAGCCTTTAATTTATCGTGGATTTTCTCATAAAGTGAACTTTAGTGAAGACCAGTTAGCAGGAGAGACCCTGACTCACCTTCTGAGACATCTGCAGCCTGCATCACTCCCCATCCAGAGTTCCCTGCCTTTCTGACTGCCGGCATTTTACCGAGATTCTTCAACTTTCTAAAGATGAATTGGAGAAACCATCCCAGACCAGAAGAGCTGAATGAAATTTCTCATCTGGGTTAATTTATAGGGCTGCACAGTGGCGCAGGGTTTAGCGCTGTTGCCTCACAGCACCAAGATCCCAGGTTCACTTCCTGGGCAGGACCTTTCTGTGCAGAGTTTGCATGCTCTCCTCGTGCATCTGTGGGTACTCTGTGGGTACTCCAGCTCCCACCACCAAAAACATGTTCGTTAGGTTAACTCAGTGGTTCTCAAATGGTGTGGTGAGACACACTAGTGTGACCAAGTCAAGGTGGACCCCTGAAAAACCCCAGAGTATGGACCCTCCTCAGTTGTGATTTATTGATGATGTCAGTGTATGTGTGTTGGACCAGTAGCATTGGTGCTAGCATCCTGGCTAACAGTTGGCAAGCTATTATTGAGATGAAATTTTAACCAAGTTAACCAATTTTTCTGCCCATTCTGCCACTTATTTTGACAACTTAAACCATTTTTGCTGCTTTTTTCATTTCACAACTTATTTAATATTTCTGACCAGTTTTTGCAATTCTGTTTTGGAACTTTCTGCCACAGTTAACTCATTTTTGCTACTTTTTTTGTTGCCAGTTTATGCCTACTTTTGCTATTATTTGGACATTTTTGGCATTTCGTCATTACTTTTAACCCATTTTTACCACCTTTCAGCAAATTTACCCTTTTTGCCACTCTTCTGCCGCTTGTAACCTCTTTTTGCCACCTTTTTGCCACTTTCAACCCCATTTTTTGCCACCTTCTTGCCAATTTTCAATGACTTCACCTTTGTTTGGCCACTTTTAGCCCAATTTTGCCCATTTTTAAAATCACTTTTAACCTATTTTACCATCTTTTTACAACATTTAACCCTTCATAGCCACTTGTAACCCATTTTTGCCACCTTCTTGACACTTTCAACCCCATTTTTGCCACCTTCTTGACACTTTCAACCCCATTTTTGCCACCTTCTTGCCAATTTTTGATCACTTCACCTTTGATTAGCCACTTTTTGCCCAATTTTGCCCATTTTTAAAATCACCTTTAACCTGTTTTTACCAACTTCTTCCAACATTTAACCCTTTTTGGCCTCTTGTAACCCATTTTTGCCACCTTCTTGCCAATTTTTGCTCATTTTGCCTTTCTCGGGCCTCGTTTTTACTCAATTTTGTCCATTTTTAAAATCACTTTTAACACATTTTACCACCTTTTTACAACACCTAACCCTTGTTGGCCACTTGTAACACATTTTTTCCACCTTTTGACACTTTCAACCCATTTTTTCAACCTTCTTGCCAATTTTCACTCACTTTACCTTTGTTTAGCCACTTTTTGTCAAATCTTGCCCATTTTTAAAATCACCTTTAACTAGTTTTACCATCTTTTTACAACATTTAACCCTTTTTGGCCACTTGTAACCCATTTTGCCACCTTTTTGATACTTTCAACATGTTTTTTTTTCCACTTTTAACCCATTTTTGACCCCTTATGACAATTGTTCACTCATTTTTGACTTTGTCTTGCCACTTTTACCCAATTTTGCCATGGTTTTTCATCACTTTTAACCATTTTTTGCCAGCTTTCAGCCACCTTTTGCCTACTTTTGCCACCCCTAGTTGGCTTGGCCCCAGAAACCTCTCCCCTTCATCCCCCCTCATGGGCCACCTAGACTGTTATATTATTTAAAATGTCTATTTTGTATTGATATGAATATGGTGTGCCTTGAGATTTTGCCTTAACCTTAGGTGTGCCTCGGGCGAAAAAAGGTTGAAAACCCCTGGGTTAACTGATCACTCTAAAATGCCCGTAGGTGTGAGTGTGATATCACATAATCATATTCTTATGATTTTACACCATATTTTATCATATGGTATTGTAGTTAGAAAGATTAAAACCTTCTTCATCAGGCTTGTTGGCTCCTAGATTAAATCAATTATCCTTTTAATAAGCCTTATATAACCAGGAAAGCTATAAAAATAGCCTTAAGACTTCTAATTGCTTACTCCAACTTTTTTTCTAAAGAACTGCAGCCCACTTAATATTTTGGATATAAAACCTCCTGTTCCCAATCTTTCAGGGACTACTGGATCTCAGAAACTAATAAGTTGTCCACACAGAGCGGGTCTGTCGCTCCAGCACACACACATTAATGTTCTGGGAAGGTACTCTGCAGGAGAGAATATGATCTCTGCTTGGAAGTGACGCTGTTCCCTCTCTAAAGCAGTACAAACACACACTGTTATGTTTCTGAGAGTGTGTGCTGATATGTGGGTGTTGGTGACAGTACAAACAAGTCCACTCCACTGGAGATCTCTGCTGAGAATACTTTCTAAGTGCGTAATAATAACAATTGCACAGTTACCACACGGTTTTATTGCTTTAATGCTTTTAGCAAACATGGAGAAGCCTTTACACTCAGGTTGTTTGAATGCTCCTAAGGTAAATGTTTGCATTCAGTCAGTAAAATATGCTTTTGAAAGTTAACACATTTCCGATACTGAGGCTGAATAGCCAAGCTTTCCTCGTTTGCTGCATTTTAAACAGTTTGATTTGGCCCCAGTGCTGTGAAATATGCCCCTGCCTGCAGCTGCTATCTGCTATTATAATGTTTTTGTAAGATAGTCATGACACAGAGAGGCTGAGGAGACAGATGTGCACAGCTGTGACTGGCCACAATGCAGCCCACCCACATTTATGCTGTGATTCATCACTGGAGTGTGTGCAAGTGTTTATGTGTGTGTGCAAATACAGCAGGATGTTTCCAAAGTCAGGCCAAGTAGTGGAGGATTCAAGAGAAGCTGACTGGCACCCTCTGGTGGTGGAATAACTCCTTACAGTTCAGAGATTGCTTGTCCTGGGGGCTTGTTCTGCAGAAGGACTTTCTTTGGGGTTCTAGAGTGCTTAAAAATCCAGCTAGAGATTTGTGGTGAAGCTGAATATTATTGTTCTAGGTTAATCCAGACTTCCTGTGAGGCATTCAAGGTGTCATGTGACCCTTTTCTGCAGGGCAAGGAACAATCACGGACATCCTGGTTCTGCCATGTTAAAAGAATATATGATTTTGAGGTTAAAGGGATATTTTGGTATTTTTTTAAGTTGGGTTGTATAAGGCAGTGGTTCTCAACCTGGGGGTTGGGACCCCATTGGGGGCAGCGAAACACTAAGATGGGGTTGCCAAGTGCTTTAAAAAATGGAGAATACTTTTGAAATGATTTTTTTCTCGCCCGATTTCGTTATTGCACCTTTTCATCAATTTTGCACAATTTGGACCCATGTGTTGCCATTTTACTCCTATTTAACCCATTTTCATCCCTTTTAACCAACACATTTTTGCCACTCTAAACCCTTTTTCATCCATTTTAAACCCTTTACACCACTTTTTACTGCCTGTTTTGCCACTTCAAAACCAATTCTTGCCACTTTCCGTATCTTGTTGCCTCTGTTGACCCATTAGTGCCACTATCAACCCCTTTTTATGGCATTTTACACCAATTTTTGCCCATTTCAACCACATTTCACTGTTTGATATGCCCATTTTGACCAGTTCAACCCATTTCTGCCAGTTTCTGTCTATTTCTCTGCCCCAGTTAACCCATTTTTGCCAGTTTAAAGCATGTTTTCCCACCTTTAAATCCCATTTCACCAATTTTTTTTTACCATTTTAAACCTAATTCTGCCACTTTTTAATCCCCTTTGTCCACTTTTTGTTCCTGTTTTTGCCACTTCAATCCATTTTTTCCATTTTCTTGCTCTTTTTGCCACTGTTATCAAATTTATGCCACTTCCAACCCATTTCTGCTACTTCTAAAATCCCATTTAACCACCTTTTTTTCTTACTTTTTTAATTATGTTTTTGGGGAAAGGGATTTACATTTTTAAGATGACTATATACTACAGTATAAATGACTTAAAAAGATACATTTTGCTATGTTAAGATGGGTTATTATTCAGGTGAATGTAAAATATGGATATGGATATCTAGCTAACTTTATGATGGACCATTATTGTCCTGACCTCCATGGGCCCCCAGTCTGGCTGGGCCCCAGGAAGCCCTCCCATTTATCCCCCCTTATATGCAGCACTGTCTGCACATGGCTGTTCTTGAATGTACATGGCTGTGTTGAACCACCTTCAGGTAGAGTCGGGGTCCCCGGACTCTGGCACCTTTATTTTTGGGGGTAATGGGCTGAAAAGGTTGAGAACCGCTGGTATAAGGCACATGGCAACAGCAGTGGCATTAGTGTTCAGAGATTTCAGAGAGCATTGCAACTTCAACCAGCATTTGCTTAGGCTAAACAGTATTACAGCTGCCAGCTATGTACAGTACTCTTCTGCTTTAGCATATCTGAACAGGCTTTGTCATAAAAAGCAAGTTATTCAGCTAGAAGTAGTAATTTAAGCTCATTTTCCTGCTTCTACAGCTAACACATTGTTTTCATAAGGTGCTGTTATCGTATTGTATCCTATTGTGTCTTATTGTCCATCCATTCATTTTCTATACCGCCTATCCCATTAGGGGTCGTGGAGGAGCTGGAACCTATCCAAGCTGTCATTGGGCTAGAGGCGGGGTACATCCTGGACTGGTTGCCAGTCAATCACAGGGCTGAAATATAGAGACAGACAAACAGGTACACTCACATTCACGCCTACAGCCAATTTAGAGTCACCGATTAACCTAATGAGCATGTTTTGGGTGTTGTGAAGAAGCCGGAGTACCCTGAGAGAATCCACGCATACACTGGATGAATATGCAAACTCTGCACAGGAAGACCAGGAAGCGAACCAGGGACCTTCTCGCTGTGAGGCAACAGCGCTAAACCCTGCACTGCTGTGCAGCCCTATAAACTAACCTAGATGAGAAATTTTCATTCAGCTCTTCTGGTCTGGGTCGGTTTCTCCAATTCATCTTTAGAAAGTTGAAGAAGCTCGGTAAAACGCCGGCAGTCAGAAAGGCAGGGAACTCTGGATGGGGAGTGATGCAGGCTGCAGACGTCTCAGAAAGTGAGTCAGGGTCTCTCCTGCTGACTAGTCTTCACTAAAGTTTCTCTACTTCTCTTTCTCCATCTGTAGAAGTCCCTCTTTGTGCCTTGCATCCACAGTAAACAGCCCGTCATTGTAACTGGAGTCGAAATCGCTCATTTTACAGACTCATACAGCTGTTCAGATGCGCTGAGGTGGAGGAGCATGTAGCTGGCAGCTGAAGCACGCATTGCAAAATAGTGCAAAACACCGAGGCTTTCTGTGCGAAAAATACAGTGCCTAAAAAAGGTGATGTGCAAAGTTTTTAGGCCATTTTTACCTTACATTCACTAGATTATGTGAAGAAACTGTACCCATCTGCTACCCTGTTTAGCCTAGGCAACGCTCACTGAAATCTCTGGAGACTAAGAGACTAAGAACCTGACAGTCACTCTGACTGAGCCCCAGAGATCCTGTGTGGAAATGGGACAAACTTCCAGAAGGACAACCATCACTGCAGCCCTCCACTGATCTGGGCTTCATGGTAGTGTCTAGACGGAAGACTCTCAGTGCAAAACACACGAAAGCCCACTTGGAGTTTACAACAAAGCTTCTGAAGGACGCTCAGACTGCGGGAACAAGATCCTCTCATCTGATGAGACCAAAGATCGAACTGTTTGGCCTCAGTGCCATCCCAACAGCAAAGCATGGTGGTGGCAGCATCATGCTGTGGGGGTGATTTTCAGCAGCAGGGACTGGGCTGAATGGAGTAAAGTACTGAGATATCCTCAATGACAGCCTGTTTCACAGTGCTTAGGACCTCAGACTGGGCCGAAGATTCACCTTCCAACAAGGCGATGACCCTGAGCACACAGCCAAGACAACGCAGGAGGGCCAGCTCTGTGAACGTCCTAGAGGGGCCCAGCCAGAGCCTGGACTTGAACCCTCTTGAACATCTCTGAGACCTGAAAATGGTTGGTCGAGTGCTTACCTCTGCAGTGCTTTCTCTTTTTTTCTTCATACAGGAAAAATAACCATATTTGTCTTGTATTTGGAAGACTGATCAGAGTGCAGTTCTGTAAATTGTCCATTAGATGGCACCAAAACACTCCATCCTTATCTGCCGCTCTCATTGTAATGCCTTTCTCCTGAGAAAATGCCTCAGAAGTAGAAGTAGTTTCCTCATATTGTTACCAAAACTTTGCACTGTGGAGTTCACTCAACACATATTAAGTGGAGCTTTATGCAGAAGCTGCACGGTCCTGGACTCACACCTGCAACCAATACGGCCCTCCCCTCCTCTCCTCTCCTCTCCTCCCCCTGCCTCTGGAGCTCGAGTGTTCCTCCTCTGAGATATTCTTCTATTTTTAGCCTCCGAGCTCTCCGGCTGTGTCTAAAACGCCTGCTGCCTCATTCTGTTTTGCTTCCTTACTGTCTGACAGATCCGGGGGAGGGGGTTGTGAGGGGTCCTTCAGTTTAAATCACTTTGCTTTTCAAGGCCTGGGGTCATATTTACATGTATACTCTGATGTCAAGGATATGCTTCAACTGAGGCCACTGTGACAGGGAGGTAGAAAAGAGAATTTGAAGTTTGCCATTGCTCTGATTCTATCCTTAACAGATGTTTACATTTGAGTCACATGACATCACTTCCTATCCCTATACCGTAATAACCTCTTGACCCTTGCAGAAGATTTACACAGCTAAGTCAGCCTTCTTTTTATTACTTGAATCAATTTTCAGCCACTTCCTTATTTCATGGTTGAATTAAATCCAAACATAGGCCAAAGTTTACACTCCACTTCGTAAGAAAACAGAGCTTGAAATCAGCGTTGCTCAGGAGATAGCACTAAACACATTAATACGGTGTTGGCCAACTGTCAGAGCCAAAGTTTCTCTTAATATATGACCGCAACAAGCTGCCAGGTCAAGAGCAGTGAGGAGAGAAACTAAACTAGCAACAACATGTCTACATCAGCAGAGGTCGTCACGGCGGCGAAAGTCTGAATGATGTCTGTCCAGTTCTCTCTGTTCATGTCTTACTCTTTGTTTTGGAAAATGGTTTACAGACCTGCAATCAAATGTTCTTCAGTGGAATGAAAGTTGAGTCTGCAACATTGCTTATGCTTTTTTAAGATTATTTAAAGGCTCTAGGAGAGTGATTTTGGATCAGAATCCTCAAAATGTTGACTCAGAGTTGCCCTCCCTGAGCACAATACGCATGTTGGATCCCAGTCAACCCAGTATTTTAGGATCTGGGGTAGGAAATCATAAGTAGCCCCAAAGAGGAATTTGACCTGACTATACTCCATACTTCAGAGGTCCCTCCAAATAGACTTCCTGTTCTCTACACTCTCCCAGTTCAACCACTGTCCCTGCTTAACCTGAGCCTCAGCCTTAGTATACCTTACAACTTCCTCTTGTCCATGTACCTGCTCCACCACCAGCCTCCTTCTATCTTTAGGACCTGCTTTATCCACGCCGGTTTGCCTGAGATGAACCACAAGCCTCCCCGACCTATCTGGACATTGCCTACAAACTCAGCATGTCCAAAAGCTGCATCTGCCTCCTGTGCTGCCTGTCTTGGGTTCCATTTTCCCCTCTAGTCAGGGCCCAAGTACCAAACCAGTGCAAGGACCTAACTGGCAATGAAGAATTCTCATTTGCCATGAAACAGAAAGTAGAATAATTTGGTGCTGAAAAGACTTTTAGAGCTGTGAAACTTTGCACAAATATACCCAGCGGCTGATTGAGAAACTTGATAATATTATTTTTGTTGGCTGTGTCAAGTTCACTCAGTGGCACACCCTGTAATATTTTAAAATATCAGCCCCAGTGCCATGTTTAAGATAAGACTTTGAAATTTTGTACACATATTCAGCATCCAAGGACCTGCAAAAAAAAGCCCCTTGGATGGATATCACCAAATCAACAGGAAGTAGGCTATTTTGTTTTTGTTTATATTTCTCATTTACCATGAAAATAAGTGGAATTATTTGGGGCTTAAAAGACTTGTAGAGCCATGAACCTTTATACAAATATATCCAGGAGCTGATTGAGACTATAGATAATATTACTTGTATTGGGTGTGGCCTATTGGCTCAGTGGCGCCCCGGCACATTTAACCTTGGACTTTGAAATTTTGTGCACATATTAAGCATCCAAGGACCTGCAACAAACCTCTTGGATGCATATCGCCAAATCAACAGGAAGTTGACCATTTTGGGTTTTGTTTTTCATTCACCATGAAACAGAAAGTAGAATTATTTGGTGCTTAGAAAACTTGTAGAGCTGTGAAAATTTGCACGGATATACCCAGTAGCTAAATATCAGTCACCATGTTTAACCTAAAAATTTGGATTTTGCACTCCAAGGGCCCCCCGAAAAACCCCTCGAATGCCAAATCGCCAAATCAACATCAACCTTGGAATTTGAAATTTTGTGCTCATATTAAGCATCCAAGGACCTGCAAAAAAGTCTCTTGGATGCACATCCCCAAATCAACAGGAATTTGACGATTTTGTATTTTTTTTTCATTTGCCATGAAACAGAAATTAGAATTATTTTGTACTTAGAACACTTGTATAGGTGTTGACTAAGTTGACTAAGTTGACTATTTTAGTTTTTTAATTCGTCATTAAACAAAGAAGAATTATTTGGTGCTTTAAAGACTTTTAGAGCTGTGAAACTTTGCACAAACATACTCTGTATGGATTGGGTGTGGCCTATTAGTTCAGTGGTGCCCCCTGCAATATTTTAGGATAGCAGTCCCAGGACCATGTTTAACCTAGGAATTGGAAATTTCATGCACATATTTAGCATCCAAGTACCTACAAGAAAGCCAGTGGATGCATATTGCCAAATAAACAATGTTGGTGATTTTTTTGTAAAAACATAGTCAAAGTAGTAATTTCCAGAGGTCATTCTAACTTCCTTTTCTCTGATGTCATTCATTAAATCAATGTCATCTTTGGTGCAGAAAAAGAAGAGCCCTTGAGGATGAAACTTTGCCAAATTGTTGTACGAAACTCAAAGGACGTGGCACTGGCAGCTCGTCATCTCAATTTCTGATTCCCTAAGATGTATAACGTTCTACAATTCAAAGGACAAGAGTCCATTCTTATGAGGCATTGCCTTTAAAATTTTTCATTCACCATAAAACAGGAAGTAGAATTTTCTAGGGCTCACAAGACTTTTAGAGATGTGAAACTTTGCACAAAAATGCCCAGTAAAAATTGAGATGACAGATATGATTAGTATTTTTTAGTATGGCTTATTAGCTCAGTGGCGCCCCCTACAATATTATCAAATTCAGCCCCTGCAGCAGGCAGGTGTCCTTTGTAACAATATGATGACACTGATTTAGTGACCTTAATTCCAGTCAATTCAGCAGAGTCAGAAAACAAATGCCTTCATGCTTTTTGAGTATTCTTTGGAAATGGAAAAGCTCAACCTGTCCAAAAAAGTCAGGCTGTGATCCCTGCTTGGGTCTTATTTCTCCAAATGTAAACTCAAACTGCTATGAGCTAATGTTTTGCTTCAACTCCTGCATTTAGCTTGAGCTGGAGATTAGTAAAAGAAGTTTGGACGGCTTAATAAAAGAGAGAATATAGCCAGGATGTCTGTAAAGAGAGTCAATAAAAATGTGGAATGGACGGGGTAAGCTTCTTAAAACCAGGCCGAAGAAGACGGGATGAAGAGAAAAGAGGAAGAGGGAAAGTCAGTGGGGTTACTTGGTCAGTAGCTGCCCTTGTTTCAGGACGTGCCCTGGGGCTTCGCCATGAAGCGCTGACCTGGAATTCCAAATAAATAATTCCCTAAACCCCCGTACAGAAAGAGACTCCCACACAAACACACATATAGAGGAAGTAAAATGCAAAATGTCTCCAAATCTGCAGCTTATTTGAACTTCTCCCTCAAGTATTTGGTGTATTTGGTCAACAGATGCTTGATAATACTGCCACACACATTCATATGAAAACATTACAGGTAGTAAGGCTGGAGGCTTAGCTGCCAGAGTCGCCTAAATCCTGCATGTGTGAGCAGGAACGTTCAGCTAATCTTCCTAAGTACAGCATGAAAACACTTTAATTCAGGGTGCTCTGAGGCCAAAAGCTCCACTCTTCATATAAGTAATTAAAGTTCGGATACCATCACACGTAAAACAGACAGGCTTTACAATATAAGACTATAGAAACAAACAAAAACAGCTTCATACATCAACCAGGCCTGAAAGCAGGATGTCCTTTCCTGAACTCGGATATACCAACGTTGGGAATAAAAAACCGGAGCTTGATAAAATCAGAGAAACAAAATTGGATTTTATTCCTTTGGGCTCATTTTTCAGCAACAGGACAGGATATGAACATGCAGTGTCTTCCTGACATTCCTTATGACTGTGGCACACAAACAAACACTGAAACATAGACGACACATAAACTCTCCTGATTGATAAAGAGAGTTCTGATAGATGCTCTAGAATGCTGCTAAATCACTCACTTTGTGAGGGTGAAGGTCAGTGCTGGTCAAAGGTTATTCAAGGCTTTGCACAGCAGGTATTAAAACTTAACTGGTGTAATAAGACTTCTTATTATTGCTATATTCTTTAGGATGTGGTGCTAAATTAATGACTAAGATCAGGAGCAATAAAGAATTGGGCTCCAGTTAGCTTTGCTCTCAATGTGCAGAAATTAAACATTGATTAAAATATATGAATACAAGATTTCTAGTAGATCCAAGTCTGTGTGCATTGATAGTATCCTTGCAAGATGTGTAAAGGGTTTAAGAATACTGACCAAATTTGATCAGAAATATAAAATATGCAAGGATGTGGGCAGATTTACATGAGGTATATACGATCATTTAAGATAGTTGATTAGTGCAAATATGCATTTAAGGTGAGATGTTCTACCACACTGATTAAAGTTAGAGTTAATAGAGAAATAGAACAGATACAGATAGAACGCTGTGACTGTTGAGTGGACATCAGAGTGACTCCATGACTGTTGAGTGGTCATATTAGAGTGACTCTGTGACTGTTGAGTGGTCATCAGATTGACTCTGTGACTGTTGAGTGATCTTTAGAGTGACTCCATGACTGTTGAGTGATCTTTAGAGTGACTCCATGACTGTTGAGTGGTCTTTCGAGAGACTCTGTGACTGTTGAGTGGTCTTTAGAGTGACTCTGTGACTGTTGAGTGGTCTTTCGAGTGACTCTGTGACTGTTGAGTGATCTTTCGAGTGACTCTGTGACTGTTGAGTGATTATTGGAGAGACTCCATGACTGTTGAGTGGTCTTTCGAGTGACTCCATGAGTGTGGAGTGGTCTTTCGAGTGACTCCATGACTGTTGAGTGGTCTTTAGAGTGACTCCATGACTGCTGAGTGTTCTTTCGAGTGACTCTGTGACTGTTGAGTGGTCTTTAGAGTGACTCCTTGACTGTTGAGTGGTCTTTAGAGTGACTCCGTGACTGTTTAGTAGTTTTTGGAGAGACTCTGTGACTGTTGAGTGGTCTTTCAAGTGACTCCTTGACTGTTGAGTGGTTTTCAGAGTGACTCCATGACAGTTGAGTGGTCTTTGGAGTGACTCTGTGACTGTTGAGTGGTCTTTAGAGTGACTCCATGACTGTTGAGTGGTCTTTTGAGTGACTCCATGACTGTTGAGTGGTCTTTAAAGTTACTCTGTGACTACTGACTGATCTTTGGAGAGACTCCATGACTGTTGACTGGTCATTTGAGTGACTCTGTGACTGTTGAGTGGTCTTTAGAGTGACTCCATGACTGTTGAGCGGTCATCAGAGTGACTCTATGACTCCTGAGTTGTCTTCAGAGTGACTGTGACTGTTGAGTGGTCATTTGAGTGACTTTAACACTGTTGAGTGGTCATCAGAGTGACTCTATGACTGTTGAGCAGTCATTTGAGTGAATCCATTACTGTTGCATGGTCTTCAGAGTGACTCCGTGACTGTTGAGTGGTCTTTAGATTAACCTTGTGTATGAAACAGTAGAGCAGGTACTATTAATATAATTGCTGATTGTTGAAAAAATGGACAAAAACAGGATAGAAATGAATGGTTTTTAGACACTGTACTCCCATCGCTCATATCCCTGTTAACAGAGACACAAAAACTTTTTAAAATGTGAAAGGCAATCAAAAAATCATTGTGAAAAGTTTTGTTGTTTAGCGGTTCATTGTTCTTAAACAGTTCCATGACACAACAAAGGATCTCGTGTTTGAGGCGTTGTGAAATGTTTGAGTATCAAATCACCAGAGTTGACACTGGTTTAAACAAATGCTTTTCCTAACATGGTTCAGCACATGTGAGAGGATCTTATCCATGCCTTCCCTCTGGCCCATGACAAACCACATTAGAGAGAACTAGTGGACACAGAGGTCACTGTAAATGCATACACACTGATACCCAAGAGGATGGACATTTTTGCCTCCAAGACCTAAAAGAGCACAATTAGATCATCCGCCCACCGCCTTCGGATTCTCTCCCACACTCACCAAAACATACAGTAAAAGTAACCCAACCCTGGTGCTTTCTCACTGGAGAGCTTTAATCTGCAACAGACAGACACACAGAGAGAGATTCTGGCTGCGGAAATTAATGTTTGCTTTTCAGCCGTCTCTATTTCAAACTGCTCTCTTTTTTTCCTCCATTGTTGAGAAAACATCCCAAAGGAGATGTGAGATTGCTGAACCAAAACAGTGCCAAACAAGCCCCGCTGCTTCATATGGTTCCTTTCAACACAATATCATGCGCTCATGTCAAAAAATTACCCCGTGACAGAGGTATTGTGTTTCTGTGCAGGATGAGAAGAGGCTTAAAATATTCTTTCTCACACATTATACAGAATGTCAGGGTCTCTCAGGTACTTCCCTCCAATTGGAAACAAATGTTGTTGTCACATTCTATTAGCCTCGAAACTGCATTTCATACCATGTTGATCCTGTGAGTGTAAGGTACGAGGAGGGACTATTTTACGGAAATATTCACCCGTCTTTAAAATCACTGACTGAATTCAACAGAGGTCCAGCCACTTGGTGCAAGCAGTCTCACAGTTAGTGAAATGGTGATCATCTGAGTGCAGGGAATATGTCTCAGTGATTGTAGAATAAAGACACAGCCGTGTCCTGAAGGTCCAGTCACTGGTTTATCAGTATCATTGGCTACCATTACACCATGAAGACAAAGGAATACTCCAAGCAACTCAGAGAAAAGGTGATTGAAATGTATAAGTCAGGGGTTAAGCCAAGGCACTGGACATCCCCAAATCTGCCTAGATCAGACCATCCTCACAAACTGAGTGAGCGTGCAAGAAGGAGCCTAGTCAGAGATATAGCCCTCAGACACGGTTCTGCTTTCTCGCGTTCACACCAGTTTAAGCGGAACCAAAGCAGGAGGATGTAACCGACGTCCAGCTCCACAATTGCCAAAGTCTTTCTTGCTGTCCCGGTACTCCTTCTTCAGTTACTTCAGTATATTCATTATTTACTCATTCAGTTGAAGCCAACCTTTCCCATCTCTTCTTCAGCCTATCACTTGCACTTTCTTGTACTACTCTCTAGCTTTACCTGGAACTCTTTCCACGCCAAGATCGCAACATTTTGTCTCCTCAGCAGACCACTTTTTGTCCTTCTTCCCGCTCATCTTCCTGAGAAAGAACAAACTGTTTTTTGGCTCCAGTTGGGAACCAACTTTTCAGGTTCCTAACCAGTTTTAGACTGGTTTGAACGTGCTGGCTGTTTCAAACTTAGATCTTAGAAAAAGGCCTAAGTGAGGCCACCAAGACACCTAAAGGTGTTTTCAGACAGACCTAGTTCTGGTTCTGGCTCTGGTTCCGTTCTAGAGTCTCAGAACGTTGGTGCTTTCTGTTGAACCAGCCTGCATTCACACCAGTTTAAGCGGAACCAAAGTGGAAGGACATGATGGATATCACCACGTCCAGCTCCACTTTTGCCCAAGTCTTCCTGCTATCTCAGTATTCCTTCTCACCATCTGGATTCAGGAATTTTTTAAAGGATTCTGTACTATTGGGAGATAGGGCTAATGGCAGAGGTCTGAGCTGTTACCACTTTACACCAGGAGATGGCGGACATGAGTAACTTCAATCCCAGCAGCATTTTTGGGTGTGTTTCCATTCAAAGTTTTGGAGTTTATGGAGTTTGAAAGACGCACGCCCGGTGGAGGAGACAAGTCATAACAGAGAAAAAGACAGCGAATTGTAGCGAGAATACTCACAATGCTGGGAGGAATAGAGGAATATTCACCCTCTGCCATGACTTCCAGTCATCCAGTGAGACCATGGGGGAGACTGCCAGTGCATCTGTTGGCACCAGCAGGTAATGCTTCTACCATGATAGTCCACCCGTAGGGAAGCCAATGCTTTGCCTCACTGTGTTTCCACCCCACTGGGGAGGGAGTAATCGGCAAATGCTGTGGTGGGGGGCACATGGGGACGGATCCAGGAATTTTTAAAGGATTCTTCACTATTGGGAGATAGGGCTAATGGTGGAGGTCTGTGCTCTTCGAGTGCTTTTCTAGTTCATTATTTGGTCTGGTGTTCACCCAGCCTTTACTATTTCTTCCGTAAGGTCGCCATATAACTTGCTCTTCCTTGTACCTCTCTCAGCTTCACCTGGAATCCTGTCGATGCTCAGATCACTACCAAACATTTTGTCTCCTTCGCAGACCACTTTTCACAACCTAGAATGATGATGTCATGGTTCCCAAGAAAGAACCCACTATTTTTGGTTCCAGATGAGAACCAACTTACAGGTTCAGAACCAATTTTTCCCAGTTTGAGCGTGCTGAAAAATTAGGTTCAGGAACCAGAACCGGCACAGAGCCCTGCCACTCTGAAAGGCCTATCAGACTACTCTGAAGGAGTTCCAATTACAGTGGCAAAGAGAAAGCCACTGATGAAGAAAACTCAGATTAAATCCAGACTAGAGTTAGCCAAAAGGCATGTGGAAGAAAGTTCTTTAGTCTGATGAGACCAAAATGGAGCTTTTTGGGCATCAAACAAGATTCTATCACACCATCCCCACTGTCAAGCATGGTGGTGGCAGCATCAGGCTGTGGGGGTGCTTCTTAGCAGGCACCCCTGGAAGGTTTGAGCAGCTGAACAACACAGTGAGACAGAGGCAACCTCTGATCTCCTCTGGTGTCCAATTTGTTTGTGTATTCATACCAGGTGCTCTCTACACATTGACTAAATGAGTTTGTGTTTATTAACCCTTATACACTCCACGTGTGTGCTGTATGTATGAGGTTTGGACCCAGACTGACTATTTTATGACCTATGAGTGAAAACCATCCTCTGATTGTGACTAATGTGACCCATTTTTGGACGTGAACTTGATAAAAGGCTAATGGTGGATGCAATGAATCAAGGTTTTTAATGAATAAGAGCAGTGTGTGTTCCTTTCATCCCTTGAAAACAGACATCAATCTGCTCTGTCTGTAGGTTGTTCATATTAACAACCAGCCCCATTAAATTTAATGAGGAGCATAATCAAACTACAGCCTGTGCAGACTCACATTTGTAAATCCAGAGCTTCTCCCTGGAGGAGAGCTGAACCAGAGTGCGCTGCAGAGGTCATCTTTAAGATAACAAGGAATGTTTAGATACAAAAACAACACTCGGGTTGTTTTTAGCTGTTTGTCAGATGTAATTTAAACAGTTTAGAGAGAAATGCATGCAAAGCTTTGCAGATGTTTGCATCTTTAAATGCATTTAAACAGGAATATCTGACTTGATGCACTGCAGCTATTGTTTAAAAAAAGCTGCGAACAGATCCAAGGCAGAAACTCCAACCTGAAGCCAAGACAATCAGCCTGTCCTCACTCCCAGTTTCAGTGCTTTGATGGAGGCTCTTGCACCAGCACTACAATGCTGTTTAAATGACTCCTTCACCGACGCTTTGATCGAGCAGCTCTGCTCTCTTCAATCAGAGATACTGTTTTGATAAACTCTGAAAACTAGATTTGTGAGACCCTGCAAACCCTGGCTGAACCGTCCGAGGCTGTGTGAGCATGCTTTCCAGCGTGTATTTTGGTTCAAGAATTCCAAAGATGTCAGAGCGATCAAGGTCTCCTTCCTCCAACGCAGCCTCCTCACTTTGAGGGATCTCAGGGAGGAAAGACAGAATGGATAGCTGTTTGGTTCACAAGTTCAACAGCTTTCTGTTTCATAGAGCACATTCAAAAATATACTCAAACAGGGAATCCTGCAAGTCTAGATTCAAAATATACAGTGTCAACTGCCATTACGGTGATTTCTGTGATTTCTTACATCAGGGAAACCTGGACAAGATGATCCTTGTACGTATTTTTGGAGTTTTTTTATTGATTGTGAAGGACTCTGCAAAACACCTCCTACAGCCAATCACAGCTCTTTCTCTCAACACATTGGTGTATTTGAATATGACACCTTCTCACTAATCCCTGCTTGCATTAATGCTGATGCACCACACTGCTGCTGCTGGCAAAGCTTCACCTCCTCCACCCCAGCTACCTCCTTTATAGCATAAAGCTTGTTTCACCCTCATATTGAGATTCATGCTGCTATGGATATATTGCTTGAGGTTTCTTGCCATGCACTCTCTGGAAAGTCAAAGCATGCTGCTTGACTAACCCAGGGCATATTTTGAGCACAGCCTTTTCCGCCAAGTAAAACTATATATCCATTTTGCAATTAAACGGTAAAATGTATGGTGAGAGTGTTTCTGACTGAAATGTGTTTTAGAAGAAGTAAACCGTGGCCTCCAAATCCGAGGCCATGGATCTCTGCCAGAAAACGGTTTAGGTGGGGAGTGAGTCTCTGATGCAGGTGAAGGACTTCAAGTGAGGTTAAAGGGCTCAAAAAGTTTTATATTTATCAGTCAAACTACTTTCCAACCCTCACCTATTGTCATGAACTCTGGCTAAAGACCGTAACAATCAAATCAGAGATACAAGACTTGAGCCTCAATGAGTTTCTTCTGGAGGATCTAGACTTGGCCTTAGAAATAAGGTGAGGAGTTTAAACAGTAGCCATGCAGCCATAAAGTCTAAAACAGTGGAGGGATGCAGTGATGGTTGTCCTTCTGGACCTTTGTCTCATCTCCACACAGGATCTCTGGAGCTCAGTCAGGGTGACCATCCAGTTCTTGGTCACCTCTCTCACTAAGGTCCTTATCCACGATTGCTCAGCTTTGCCAGGTGTCCAGCTCTTGGAAGAGTCCTGGTTGGGTCTAAACTTTTTTCCATTTCAGAATTATGGAGGCCACTGTGCTCTTGGGAACTTTCAGTGCAGCAGAGAAATCTTTTGTAGCCTTCCCTTTATCTGTGCCTGTCAACAACCCTGTCCCTGAGCTCTGCAGGCAGTGCCTTTGACTTTATGGCTTCATATCGTTATGCCAGGGTTCAACAAGTACATTTGCACAAGGGCCAGATTTAGTCTCGATAGAAACTCTGGGGGCTGGATTTTCAAATATACAAAAACTAAATGAATATTTTGGTCTGTTTGAAATATTATTGCAGTAGTATTTGTATTTTCCTTTAAACTACAGGACATTTTAAGTCATTACCAGTGAGATCAATCCCTATTATCTCTAATGCAGCAGGCCACAAGGAGACAGACCTGACAACAGGATTGTCCGGACCCCTGAAAATCCAGGAGAATGGTCCCTCCCTAATTGTCATTTAATACCAGTATTCACCCATTTTGACACTTTTAACCCAATTTTGATACTTTAACCCAATTTTTGCATGATTTTAGAACCCTTTAAACCACATTTCCTGCATGTTTTATCCCTTGTGCCACTCTTTTATCCATTTTTGCAACTTTTCTTCTATTTTTGCCGATTTTTAACCCCTTTTATTACATTTTTCAACAGTTTTTGCAACTTTAAAAGCATTTTTCCCACGTTTAACCCATTGTTGATACTTTTTGCTCCTTTTTGCCTCATTTACCCAATTTTTTAAAAGATTTTAACCCTTTAAACCACTTTTTTCCTGCATGTTTTATCCCCTTTATGCCACTCTATTATCATTTTTTTCCACTTTTCTTCAATTTTTGTCACTTTTGAACTTTTTAACCCCTTTACTTTCTTGCACTGTTTTGTCATTTGAAACCAATTTTTGATACCTTTTGCCCCTTTTTCCTCCTTTACCATTTTTGACACATTTTAACCTCTTTTCAGAACTTTTTTCTGCCAATTTTTGCAACACCTCTGCCAACCTTAACCATTTTTTAAAATATGGACTAATTTTGACAGTCATTTTCTGTTAAAACAGATCAAATGGTGAGTCATTCTAAAACTATTTTAATGTTAATTGTTTGTGGGATGGATTTAACATCTGCAGAGATTTAAAGCAAAAGGATACTCTTAAAATCTTCTTTTCCTCCTTTTCTGAATTTAGTGATCTTTTGGGGGCCGGACAGGAAGCTTTGGGGGGCCTGATGTGGGCCCCCGGGCCGCCAGTTGATGATCAGTGCTTTATGCTATAAAGGAGGAGGCTGGGGTGGGGGGGGGTGAAGCTTTGTCAGCAGCAGCGACATGGTGCATCAGCATTGTTGAAAAACGCAAGCTAAAGTGCCCTCTTCTGAGCCAAAACACACGCTAAAGTGCCCTCCTGGTTGGCAAAACATACTATACCCTCTTGGGTGGAAAAAAAACACACTAAACTGCCCTCTTGGCTGGTTAAAACATGATAAACTGTCCACTTGGGTGGCAAAAAGGCGTGTTTTATTACCCTCCTCATTGGCAAAACACACTAAACTGCCCTCTTGGGTGGTAAAATGCGTGCTTAAGTGCCCTCCTGGCTGGCAAAACACAACTGCTCTCTTGGGTGGAGAAACACACTAAACTCCAGAAGACCATTAGGACCTAGAAATACTATGAAACATTACTTTTGCAATGACTTTTATGTTGGGCCCTTTTTTTTAACTATACTGAGCCAGAACCATATCTCACAGAACAGTTTGGATTATCTGGTGCTAATATGGTGTTAAAATACACTAGAATACAGGAAATGGCATCTGCTTCATTGAAAATGAAACTTAGTGCCCTCTTCAGCGGTGAGAATGCGCTGTAGTTGCCCTTTTTTTTCTTTTCGCCCCTGCCCTTGAAAAAGTCTGGGCACGCCACTGTTTTTTAGTTTAAGTCAAGAAAAAAGCTATGCAACGTCTCTTACAGGGCATTTAAAGGTCATGTGACACCTGTGTTACAGTGGCCCTTTATGGGTTATTTTACCACAGGTGATCTCCAATCAAGGTGTAGAAACATCTCAGCAATGATCAGAGAAATGGGAGGTACCCCTGACCCCATTTGGACATAACAATGGCCGGTGAATCTTTAAGAACCCTATTGGTGCAACCTCACATATACCTCCTTTATATCCAACATCTAACATCAATCATCCTTTAATCTTCAGCCAAAAATCCACCCTAACTGCTGAAAAGATGCAAACTCAGATATGAAAATGTGCAGCAGCATTTCGCCATACTAAGCCCATGTGTTATTGTTATAAACACTTTAATGTGGACCACTTCTGCTCAGAAAGGAGGAGAAAAAAAAAAAACCTTAAATGCTGGCTCCTGGCAGGGAGCCATGACCTGTGTCAGTGCCCCAGCTTCCATGGTTCATAGCATCAGCAATGGCAAACATATGCAGCGGCTCAGGCTGAAATGTTTCTGAAAACACAGAGGCCGAAAAAGAAGGTATGATACCTGATTAATGGAACATTACGCCAGCAGTCTGAAAAATGGCGTTACAGTTTGAGTAAGCTGTTACACGAATGTTTTTAATTCGATTTTTCACATTCTTTATGGAGGATTCCACTGAGATATGTCAGACTGATGGAACACTACAGCCAACAAGCTGTCTTCAATGGATTCTCACTTGTACTGATAGCTGAGCTGATCCATTTACATAGGAGATTTTATTTATTTTGCCTTTAAAGGAAACTTTTTCATTCCTTCTAGTCCAGTAATCTTTTCTGAGTAGCTCAAATACATTTTGTTCTACCTCTTTTATGGTGGGAGTGCTTGTCAGTTTTCCTCTCCATTGTTTTCAAGTTTTTTAGAAACTCCATCAATGGAAATTCCACCACCAGGAGTCTCCAAAAACAATCAATCATAGCCAAAACATTCTGGATCTCTTTTTCACCAAAAAAATAAAGTTCTCTTGCAGACTGACCCTACCTTCACAAGCCTTCCAGGGCCGGCTGAGAGCACCCCCACAACATGATGCTGGCACCACCATGCTACACACTGGGGACGGCGTGATAACATCTTGTCTGATGGCCAAAAAGCTCAATTTTGTTCTAATCAGGCTAAAGAACTTTCTTCCACTTGACCACTTGAGGAGTGATTGGAGTGTTCTTTTGTCTTCATGGTTTAATGGTAGCCAGGAATACTGATTAACCAGTTACTGGACCTTGCGGTGAACATTTATGCAGTCACTTATTTTACATGAATTGACATGACTTTGTAGATACCATCTGCATTCATTTTACCCTCTACTTTTACAAGCCTTCCAGGGCCGGCTGAGAGGCACCCCCACAGCATGATGCTGCCACCACCATGCTTCACAGTGGGAATGGTGTGATAACATCTTGTCTGATGGCCAAAAAGCTCCATTTTGGTCTCATCAGACCAAAGAACTACTTTTTACAGATGCTGTACTTCTTGAGGAGAAAACCAAACCATGTTTATGGATGAATTTCACTTGGAAGCTGAAGGATGTGCTTCCTCTGATTTCCGATTTCTGGTCAAGTTGACCAACAGGGTGAAAGATGTTTGGTACAAGCATAGAACAGCAGAGAAGAACCTGTTTAAGTTTGTGTTCATACATGCAGCAGTGGTGCTCAAACATAAACCAATATGGCGGCATTTAGGGAACTTCAAAGATGGAAATAACTATGTAGAGCACCTCTTATTTAAGATGATAGCTTTCCCAATAAAAACACTTCTCTGGCGCCTTTTTAACTTCCCCTTACATGGTGTTATGACACTGATGAGTCATGTGTTCCTTCTCTAAAAGCAGCCAGACTCAGAAGTTGTGATTGTATAAATTCAGACGCAGGTTCGAGCTGATTTTGTTTTGTCCAAAACGCTTTACATTACCTTGTAGTGTCACCAAACAACCCCAACTGGTTAGGATTGGCTTTGGATCAATATTTCATTATCATTATTACTGTGTCATATTTTCATCAAAGCAGGCAACATGTCATGATTATTATCTCATCATATTGTTTAGTCTTATCATGGATTGCATTGCGTCACATGACACCCTACTGCAGTGTTACTCAACCCTGTGCAACCAAAGAGCCAAATTGTTGAAAAATTCCTTGGCAAGAGCCACAATCTAAGTGGTGAAAAGTGGCAAAATGGGTTAAAGTAGCAATAAAAATAAGTTAAAGGTGGCAAAAATGGTCAAAAAGCAGCAAAAATGGTAAGAAGATACAAGAAATGGCCCAAAAGTGGCAAAAACATGGCAGTAAAAATGAGTGAAAAGTGACTAAAATGGGCAAAAAGCAGTCAAGATTGGCAAAATAGGGGGAAAATGGGAAACAAGTGGTATTTGATGGGAAAGGTAGCTCCAATGGGCAAAAAATGGTGAAAAAGGGCAAAAATGGGGAAAAAGTAACAAAAATTAGCAAAAAACATGAGTGAAAAGTGACTAAAATGGGGAAAAAATAGGAAACAAGTGGTATTTAATGGGAAAAAGTGGAAAAAAAAGGGATAATAGTGTAAAAAAAAATGTGCAAAAAAATGAAAAGAGGGGTATTTAATGGCAAAAACGGTTGAAAAAATGGGTGAACAGTGATAAAAAGTGGCAAAAATGTAGGTTGGGATTTTGTCAATGAAAGGTTGGGGGGGGGGGCTTTGGCTTCTCTCAGATATAAGAACAGGAACCTAAGGAACAAAGATTGGGAACCACTTCCTGTCATATTGGCCTTTACTGTACCATATTTGATCTTGAGCTGTGATTTTCCCTGCAATATCCCTCTTTGACTGTGAGGCCCAGTATGTGTGAGTAGCTCTGCTGATCATTGCTGATCCAGCATTTTGATTGACTCACCAATGCATTTAAGCATCACATCCCAAAACAATAGTCTTACTCCATAAAAACGTCTGTTTGCAATCATTTAGCAGCGATACTGGCTCCTTTTCAGCGGTAGGGGTTTCATTTTCTTCACTACTCTCTTCCTCCTTAAGTGTTAGAGTCTAAAAATAGACCATGCAATGTCAACATTCTGGCGCCCCATAAACAACCAGGATTAAATTAGCAGACCACTGTTTCCTCTCTGAGCCTCTGTGTGTGTATCAGCGAGTTATTGTGGGGAAAGCAGAGGGGCCGTCCGTTTGTTTCACACGCTAAACTTACAAATTCCAAAGCATCAACAGTCCTGTAAAAACCAGCAGTGTTTTCATTATTGGGCTATTTTGCAAGACCATGTGTTGAAACAAATGCCCAACTTGAGAGTCATCAGTCCACATGAAGAACTGCTTCCAGTCACTGACCCTCCTACTGTAATAACACCGTGGGCACTCAGTGATGAGTTTTACCATCAACATGGACAGGCTGGCCATGGAAACAGCTATCAAGCTATCACAGCCAATATAACTGTCAGAGCTTTCTTTTTAAGTAAACTATTACATCTCTACTTTGTCTCTCCTCCTCTCTTCAGCTCCTTCACTCACCATCTCCCTCCTTAAAAAGGCATAGCACCAGACCTTTCTGCTCAGGTTGCCCTCCACAGAGGAACAGACTGGAGCATCCAGTGGACCTCTGATCGGATCGCGAGAACATGTTTGAACTTCCACCAATCATGATAGGTACACGTGCAAAGCATTTGTTTATAGCTTTATTTCTAAGTTGCACTGTGGAAATTTACACCAAAAATTCCTTCAAATAGGTCAAAGTGACGTCGGTCTGATTTGGCACAAACCAGTATTACTCAACCCTGCTCAACCAGAGAGCCTGATTGTTGAAAAATACCTTTGTAAGAGCCACAATCTACGCAGGGAAAAGTGGCAAAAATGGTCAAAAAGCAGCAAAAATGGGGAGACAAGGTGGAAAAAGAGTCAGAAAGTAGCAAAAATGGGGGAGAAGTTACTAAACAATGAGTTACAGTTGGCAAAAAATAGTCCAAAAGTGGCAAAACAAGGCAAAAAAAGTGAAAAGCAGTCAATAGTGCCAAAAATGGGCCAAAAAATAGGAAACAAGTGGTATTTAATGGCAAAAGGGCTCTTACAGGGGTGAAATGTGGCAAGAAAATTGTAAGGAAAAAAAAAAGGGGGGGGGGAATGGGATAAAAGTGGCAAAAAAGAGGAGGAAAAAATGGGGGGGACAGAAGCAAGTGGTGATTAATAGCAAAAGGTAGCTTAA